>NW_022322739.1:0-2412 GCF_002776525.5 Piliocolobus tephrosceles | reverse complement strand
GGTGCGACCAGGTAAATCTTGGTCTCTTCAGATTGACGTCACCTGGCACATGCCCAGTTGGTCTGCACCCTCGCTGGGCGCCGGCTGCATTTTCGCAGGCGGGAAGAGTTGGTGGTTAAGAAGAACCCGGAAGTGCACCATCTTGCCTCCGTTCGTCCAAACAGTCCAACCTTTTATTGATAATAGTGATAAAGGGGCACCGTGGTCTGTCTGGCTACTTCCTGCTGTTAAGGGGCGTTGTTAAGGTCGGGGCCCATGGTTGGTATTTGGACACACGGATGAAAAATAAAATAAGGCACAGTATTAGTATAGGAATGAGGAATGGAAGCATTTGTTGGAATATGGGCAAAACCCAGAAGGAAGGTCCTGGCAAGGTTGGGGAGTATGAGATAGTTAAGAAAATTTAGTAAGTTTGAGGCGAGTGGGGGAAAGCCAAACTGATTTCCACTGATTGCTTTCCGTAGGGGCCCTTTTTAGTTGGGAATGAGGAATGAGTGCGCAAAGTACTTGTTGGCCAGGCAGCAATTAAGGATTGGGTTTTTCGTGGAGTGGATGGCTTTCCACTTACTCCTACTACAGAGATATTGGATGGAAGGCTAGGTCCAGAGAAGGATGGCAAAACAGAATAGGTAGCCTCGCTGTTGATTAAAAAAGTAATTGTCTTACCCGCTACCAGGAGAGTTACCCGCGGCTTGGCGAGGGTGATGGGGGTCCCCGAGTCTCGGCACCTTCAGTTGTCGTCATCGTCCAGATGTAGGAGCTGGAAGGAGCTCCCAGGATCCTGGGAAAGGGGGTCACGTAGAGGCGCGGCACCTGTTCTCAGGGTGGGGCAATCAGACTTCCAGTTTCCTCCCTGCTGGCAAGCAGGGCAGGGGGTTGCTGGTGGACGAGGGTTAGGACATTCACTGGCCTAATGTCCCGATGCCTTGCACTTATAGCAAGGCTGCGTTGGGACTCGGGGACCTTGCGGACACCTGTTGGCATAGTGTCCTGCCTTGCCGCACTTACAGCAGGCAGGCTCCTTTTGTAGCCTTGGAGTCTGCGGAATATGTGCTCTCTGGCCTGGGGTTACGACTGGGCTGTAAAGCCGCTGCTAGGAGCTGAACCTTCTGTTCAAGGCAAGCCTGCCGTCTCCTCTCTGGAGCTATAGACCTTAAAGGCTAATTTAACCAGGTCTTGTATTGGTGTCTGAGGACCATCCTCTACCTTTTGAAGTTTTTTACGAATGTCAGGAGCTGATTGAGAAATGAAATAAGACACCAAAATGGTGGCCCCTGTGGGGGAGGCCGGATCTAACCGGGTATACTGGGTTAGAACCTCTGTCAGTTTAGGGTAGAGGTTAGGATAACCTGGAGGTCATGCCAAGTTAAGTCATAGGCCTGACAAAGGTATCTAAATTCCTTTATGTATATGGTAGGATTAGCTGAGAAATCACCTAAACGCTTCTCAATTTTGGAAAGATCGGCCAATGAAAAAGGGACATGTACTCTGACTATGACTATCCCCCCCGCCCCAGCCACCTCTCACAAAGGTGCTAACACTGTAGGAGGGTGTGGGCAGAGATAGGGGACTCAAGACAGCCAGTTGGGGGCCCTGAAGGAGGCACGGGACCGAGTGGATTACTAGTAGATAAGGAGGAGGAAGGAGGAGTCTGGATGGGGGGAGGAGGAGGAGTCTGGGCAGGAAGGGAGGGGGTGGAGAGAAGGAGGAGAGAAGGAGTATAGGGACGAGAGCCTAAGGCCCAAAAGCCTTGTATGTAAATTAATTTCGGACCACTTGCCTAGCCGCTGGCAGAAATTGCTGAGGTCGATCACGCCACAGTGGAAAGGAAAATTAACCGCTTCCTCCTAAGGTCTTGTTCAAGCTGTAAGGTTTTTAAATTGGCTAGGAGGCACCCTAAGGGGGTGCTCTTTGGAAATTTGGACTGGGGGTTTCCCATTTGTTTCCTCTTTACCGACACACAATGGACACAATGGAAATGGAAGTGGATCTCTGCCTGGCTTCAAAGCGTCCTTTGGAACCAGCAGAGACAGACTGGAGGCTCTTGAAGCCAAAGTGGAGAGTACCTTCAGGCGGACGTCTCCGTCCTGCAAGGCTCTCCGAAGCCACGTGGTGGCTTCCAAGCCACTTGGTGGCTCAAAATGGACCTCGGACCTGCGCAGGATTTTGGCCGAGGGTGGTAAAGAGGAGACAAGGGCACTTACCCCAGAGAGGCCATGAGAGTGAGCGAAGCGGGTCTCAGGTCCTGGTCCGTCTGTGGCGTGGAACGAGGAGGAGGAGGCTCCCCGGACCCTGGGGGCCCTGAGGAGGGGTCTCCTCCCGGTTCGGCACCATTTGTCTTGTTTTTCTAAGACCACCAGAGCGGGCACAAAAGAACCAGCAAGTAGGCAAAGGTCAGGCGCAAAACTGCAC
>NW_022322738.1:0-2412 GCF_002776525.5 Piliocolobus tephrosceles | reverse complement strand
GTGCAGTTTTGCGCCTGACCTTTGCCTACTTGCTGGTTCTTTTGTGCCCGCTCTGGTGGTCTTAGAAAAACAAGACAAATGGTGCCGAACCGGGAGGAGACCCCTCCTCAGGGCCCCCAGGGTCCGGGGAGCCTCCTCCTCCTCGTTCCACGCCACAGACGGACCAGGACCTGAGACCCGCTTCGCTCACTCTCATGGCCTCTCTGGGGTAAGTGCCCTTGTCTCCTCTTTACCACCCTCGGCCAAAATCCTGCGCAGGTCCGAGGTCCATTTTGAGCCACCAAGTGGCTTGGAAGCCACCACGTGGCTTCGGAGAGCCTTGCAGGACGGAGACGTCCGCCTGAAGGTACTCTCCACTTTGGCTTCAAGAGCCTCCAGTCTGTCTCTGCTGGTTCCAAAGGACGCTTTGAAGCCAGGCAGAGATCCACTTCCATTTCCATTGTGTCCATTGTGTGTCGGTAAAGAGGAAACAAATGGGAAACCCCCAGTCCAAATTTCCAAAGAGCACCCCCTTAGGGTGCCTCCTAGCCAATTTAAAAACCTTACAGCTTGAACAAGACCTTAGGAGGAAGCGGTTAATTTTCCTTTCCACTGTGGCGTGATCGACCTCAGCAATTTCTGCCAGCGGCTAGGCAAGTGGTCCGAAATTAATTTACATACAAGGCTTTTGGGCCTTAGGCTCTCGTCCCTATACTCCTTCTCTCCTCCTTCTCTCCACCCCCTCCCTTCCTGCCCAGACTCCTCCTCCTCCCCCCATCCAGACTCCTCCTTCCTCCTCCTTATCTACTAGTAATCCACTCGGTCCCGTGCCTCCTTCAGGGCCCCCAACTGGCTGTCTTGAGTCCCCTATCTCTGCCCACACCCTCCTACAGTGTTAGCACCTTTGTGAGAGGTGGCTGGGGCGGGGGGGATAGTCATAGTCAGAGTACATGTCCCTTTTTCATTGGCCGATCTTTCCAAAATTGAGAAGCGTTTAGGTGATTTCTCAGCTAATCCTACCATATACATAAAGGAATTTAGATACCTTTGTCAGGCCTATGACTTAACTTGGCATGACCTCCAGGTTATCCTAACCTCTACCCTAAACTGACAGAGGTTCTAACCCAGTATACCCGGTTAGATCCGGCCTCCCCCACAGGGGCCACCATTTTGGTGTCTTATTTCATTTCTCAATCAGCTCCTGACATTCGTAAAAAACTTCAAAAGGTAGAGGATGGTCCTCAGACACCAATACAAGACCTGGTTAAATTAGCCTTTAAGGTCTATAGCTCCAGAGAGGAGACGGCAGGCTTGCCTTGAACAGAAGGTTCAGCTCCTAGCAGCGGCTTTACAGCCCAGTCGTAACCCCAGGCCAGAGAGCACATATTCCGCAGACTCCAAGGCTACAAAAGGAGCCTGCCTGCTGTAAGTGCGGCAAGGCAGGACACTATGCCAACAGGTGTCCGCAAGGTCCCCGAGTCCCAACGCAGCCTTGCTATAAGTGCAAGGCATCGGGACATTAGGCCAGTGAATGTCCTAACCCTCGTCCACCAGCAACCCCCTGCCCTGCTTGCCAGCAGGGAGGAAACTGGAAGTCTGATTGCCCCACCCTGAGAACAGGTGCCGCGCCTCTACGTGACCCCCTTTCCCAGGATCCTGGGAGCTCCTTCCAGCTCCTACATCTGGACGATGACGACAACTGAAGGTGCCGAGACTCGGGGACCCCCATCACCCTCGCCAAGCCGCGGGTAACTCTCCTGGTAGCGGGTAAGACAATTACTTTTTTAATCAACAGCGAGGCTACCTATTCTGTTTTGCCATCCTTCTCTGGACCTAGCCTTCCATCCAATATCTCTGTAGTAGGAGTAAGTGGAAAGCCATCCACTCCACGAAAAACCCAATCCTTAATTGCTGCCTGGCCAACAAGTACTTTGCGCACTCATTCCTCATTCCCAACTAAAAAGGGCCCCTACGGAAAGCAATCAGTGGAAATCAGTTTGGCTTTCCCCCACTCGCCTCAAACTTACTAAATTTTCTTAACTATCTCATACTCCCCAACCTTGCCAGGACCTTCCTTCTGGGTTTTGCCCATATTCCAACAAATGCTTCCATTCCTCATTCCTATACTAATACTGTGCCTTATTTTATTTTTCATCCGTGTGTCCAAATACCAACCATGGGCCCCGACCTTAACAACGCCCCTTAACAGCAGGAAGTAGCCAGACAGACCACGGTGCCCCTTTATCACTATTATCAATAAAAGGTTGGACTGTTTGGACGAACGGAGGCAAGATGGTGCACTTCCGGGTTCTTCTTAACCACCAACTCTTCCCGCCTGCGAAAATGCAGCCGGCGCCCAGCGAGGGTGCAGACCAACTGGGCATGTGCCAGGTGACGTCAATCTGAAGAGACCAAGATTTACCTGGTCGCACC
>NW_022322737.1:0-2584 GCF_002776525.5 Piliocolobus tephrosceles | reverse complement strand
TGTTTGGACGAACGGAGGCAGGATGGTTCACTTCCGGGTTCTTCTTCACCACCAACTCTTCCCGTGTGTGCGAGAATGCAGCTGACGCCCGGGAAGGTGAAGATTAATCAGGCATGCACCAGGTGATGTCAATCCGAGGAGACCAAGATTTACCTGGTGGCACCTGCGGAGCCCCCCTCCCCCGACATGCCCGTGCCCCGCCTATTGCCCTTCCACTCCTAGAAAAGTCACTCCCAGCAGATGCGCCCGGGGTGGGCTTTCTCAGCCCCCACTCTTGTCGGGACTGTATTAGAAACTCTGCCCCCCCACCCCCAGCTCCGGTCCCTGAAGCTAGATGACCAAAGAATAAATTTGCAGTTTTGCTTTTAGCCTTGCCTACTCGCTGGTTCTTTTGTGCCCACTCTGGTGGTCTTAGAAAAACAAATCAGTTGGTGCCGAAGACCCGAGAGGAGACCCCTCCTCAGGCCTCTAGGGATTGAGGAACCTCCTCCTGCTCCCACGCCGCAGACGGACCAGGACCTGAGACCCGCTTCCCTCACTCTCACGGCCTCTCTGGGGTAAGTGCCCTTGTCTCCTCTTTACCTCCCTCGGCCAGAAATCCTGCGCAGGTCCGAGGTCCATTTTGAGCCACCAAGTGGCTCGGGAGACCCTGTTCAGGACGGAGACGTCCGCCTGAAGGTAATCTCCACTTTGGCTCCATGAGCCTCCAGTCTGTCTCTGCTGGTTCCAAAGGACGCTTTGAAGCCAGGCAGAGATCCACTTCCATTTCCATTGTGTCCATTGTGTAAGTAAAGAGGAAACAAATGGGAAACCCCCAGTCCAAATTTCCAAAGAGCACCCCCTTAGGGTGCCTCCTAGCCAATTTAAAAACCTTACAGCTCGAACAAGACCTTAGGAGGAAGCGGTTAATTTTCCTTTCCACTGTGGCGTGATCGACCTCAGCAATTTCTGCCAGCGGCTAGGCAAGTGGTCCGAAATTAATTACGTACAAGGCTTTTGGGCCTTAAGCTCTCGTCCCTATACTCCTCCTTCTCTCCACCCCCCTCCCTTCCTGCCCAGACTCCTCCTTCCTCCTCCTTATCTACTAGTAATCCACTCGGTCCCATGCCTCCTTCGGGGCCCCCAACTGGCTGTCTTGAGTCCCCTATCTCTGCCCACACCCTCCTACAGTGTTAGCACCTTTGTGAGAGGCGGCTGGGGCGGAGGGGGTAGTCAGAGTACATGTCCCTTTTTCATTGGCCGATCTTTCCAAAATTGAGAAGCGTTTAGGTGATTTCTCAGCTAATCCTACCATATACATAAAGGAATTTAGACACCTTTGTCAGGCCTATGACTTAACTTGGCATGACCTCCAGGTTATCCTAACCTCTACCCTAAACTGACTGAGGTTCTAACCCAATATACCCGGTTAGATCCGGCCTCCCCCACAGGGGCCACCATTTTGGCATCTTATTTCATTTCTCAATCAGCTCCTGACATTTGTAAAAAAAAAAAACTTCAAAAGGTAGAGGATGGTCCTCAGATACCAATACAAGACCTAGTTAAATTAGCCTTTAAGGTCTAAAACTCCAGAGAGAAGACGGCAAGCTTGCCTTGAACAGAAGGTTCAGCTCCTAGCAGCGGCTTTACAGCCCAGTCGTAACCCCAGGCCAGAGAGCACACACCCCACAGACTCCAAGGCTGCAAAAAGAGCCTGCTATAAGTGCGGCAAGGCAGGACACTATGCCAACAGGTGTCCGCAGGGTACCCGAGCCCCAACGCAGCCTTGCTATAAGTGCAAGGCATCAGGACATTAGGCCAGTGAATGTCCTAACCTTCGTCCACCAGCAACCCCCTGCCCTGCTTGCCAGCAGGGAGGACATTGGAAGTCTGATTGCCCCACCCTGAGAACAGGTGCCGCGCCTCTACGTGACCCCCTTTCCCAGGATCCTGGAAGCTCCTTCCAGCTCCTACATCTGGACGACGACAACTGAAGGTGCCGAGACTCGGGGACCCCTATCACCCACGCCAAGCCGCGGGTAACTCTCCTGGTAGCAGGTAAGACAATTTTTTAATCAACAGCGAGGCTACCTATTCTGTTTTGCCGTCCTTCTCTGGACCTAGCTTTCCATCCAATATCTCTGTAGTAGGAGTAAGCGGAAAGCCATCCACTCCACGAAAAACTCCACTCCTTAATTGCTGCCTAGCCAACAACTATTTTGCGCACTCCTTCCTCATTCCCAGCTAAAAAGGGCCCCTACTGAAAGCAATCAGTGGAAATCAGTTTGGCTTTCCCCCACTAGCCTCAAACTTCCTAAATTTTCTTAACTATCTCATACTCCCCAACCTTGCCAGGACCATCCTTCTGGGTTTTGCCCATATTCCAACAAATGCTTCCATTCCTCATTCCTATACTAATACTGTGCCTTATTTTATTCTTCATCCATACGTCCAAATACCAACCATGGGCCCCGACCTTAACGACGCCCCTTAACAGCAGGAAGTAGCCAGACAGACCACGGCGCCCCTTTATCACTATTATCAATAAAAGGTTGGACTGTTTGGACGAACGGAGGCAGGATGGTTCACTTCCGGGTTCTTCTTC
>NW_022322736.1:0-2584 GCF_002776525.5 Piliocolobus tephrosceles | reverse complement strand
GAAGAAGAACCCGGAAGTGAACCATCCTGCCTCCGTTCGTCCAAACAGTCCAACCTTTTATTGATAATAGTGATAAAGGGGCGCCGTGGTCTGTCTGGCTACTTCCTGCTGTTAAGGGGCGTCGTTAAGGTCGGGGCCCATGGTTGGTATTTGGACGTATGGATGAAGAATAAAATAAGGCACAGTATTAGTATAGGAATGAGGAATGGAAGCATTTGTTGGAATATGGGCAAAACCCAGAAGGATGGTCCTGGCAAGGTTGGGGAGTATGAGATAGTTAAGAAAATTTAGGAAGTTTGAGGCTAGTGGGGGAAAGCCAAACTGATTTCCACTGATTGCTTTCAGTAGGGGCCCTTTTTAGCTGGGAATGAGGAAGGAGTGCGCAAAATAGTTGTTGGCTAGGCAGCAATTAAGGAGTGGAGTTTTTCGTGGAGTGGATGGCTTTCCGCTTACTCCTACTACAGAGATATTGGATGGAAAGCTAGGTCCAGAGAAGGACGGCAAAACAGAATAGGTAGCCTCGCTGTTGATTAAAAAATTGTCTTACCTGCTACCAGGAGAGTTACCCGCGGCTTGGCGTGGGTGATAGGGGTCCCCGAGTCTCGGCACCTTCAGTTGTCGTCGTCCAGATGTAGGAGCTGGAAGGAGCTTCCAGGATCCTGGGAAAGGGGGTCACGTAGAGGCGCGGCACCTGTTCTCAGGGTGGGGCAATCAGACTTCCAATGTCCTCCCTGCTGGCAAGCAGGGCAGGGGGTTGCTGGTGGACGAAGGTTAGGACATTCACTGGCCTAATGTCCTGATGCCTTGCACTTATAGCAAGGCTGCGTTGGGGCTCGGGTACCCTGCGGACACCTGTTGGCATAGTGTCCTGCCTTGCCGCACTTATAGCAGGCTCTTTTTGCAGCCTTGGAGTCTGTGGGGTGTGTGCTCTCTGGCCTGGGGTTACGACTGGGCTGTAAAGCCGCTGCTAGGAGCTGAACCTTCTGTTCAAGGCAAGCTTGCCGTCTTCTCTCTGGAGTTTTAGACCTTAAAGGCTAATTTAACTAGGTCTTGTATTGGTATCTGAGGACCATCCTCTACCTTTTGAAGTTTTTTTTTTTTACAAATGTCAGGAGCTGATTGAGAAATGAAATAAGATGCCAAAATGGTGGCCCCTGTGGGGGAGGCCGGATCTAACCGGGTATATTGGGTTAGAACCTCAGTCAGTTTAGGGTAGAGGTTAGGATAACCTGGAGGTCATGCCAAGTTAAGTCATAGGCCTGACAAAGGTGTCTAAATTCCTTTATGTATATGGTAGGATTAGCTGAGAAATCACCTAAACGCTTCTCAATTTTGGAAAGATCGGCCAATGAAAAAGGGACATGTACTCTGACTACCCCCTCCGCCCCAGCCGCCTCTCACAAAGGTGCTAACACTGTAGGAGGGTGTGGGCAGAGATAGGGGACTCAAGACAGCCAGTTGGGGGCCCCGAAGGAGGCATGGGACCGAGTGGATTACTAGTAGATAAGGAGGAGGAAGGAGGAGTCTGGGCAGGAAGGGAGGGGGGTGGAGAGAAGGAGGAGTATAGGGACGAGAGCTTAAGGCCCAAAAGCCTTGTACGTAATTAATTTCGGACCACTTGCCTAGCCGCTGGCAGAAATTGCTGAGGTCGATCACGCCACAGTGGAAAGGAAAATTAACCGCTTCCTCCTAAGGTCTTGTTCGAGCTGTAAGGTTTTTAAATTGGCTAGGAGGCACCCTAAGGGGGTGCTCTTTGGAAATTTGGACTGGGGGTTTCCCATTTGTTTCCTCTTTACTTACACAATGGACACAATGGAAATGGAAGTGGATCTCTGCCTGGCTTCAAAGCGTCCTTTGGAACCAGCAGAGACAGACTGGAGGCTCATGGAGCCAAAGTGGAGATTACCTTCAGGCGGACGTCTCCGTCCTGAACAGGGTCTCCCGAGCCACTTGGTGGCTCAAAATGGACCTCGGACCTGCGCAGGATTTCTGGCCGAGGGAGGTAAAGAGGAGACAAGGGCACTTACCCCAGAGAGGCCGTGAGAGTGAGGGAAGCGGGTCTCAGGTCCTGGTCCGTCTGCGGCGTGGGAGCAGGAGGAGGTTCCTCAATCCCTAGAGGCCTGAGGAGGGGTCTCCTCTCGGGTCTTCGGCACCAACTGATTTGTTTTTCTAAGACCACCAGAGTGGGCACAAAAGAACCAGCGAGTAGGCAAGGCTAAAAGCAAAACTGCAAATTTATTCTTTGGTCATCTAGCTTCAGGGACCGGAGCTGGGGGTGGGGGGGCAGAGTTTCTAATACAGTCCCGACAAGAGTGGGGGCTGAGAAAGCCCACCCCGGGCGCATCTGCTGGGAGTGACTTTTCTAGGAGTGGAAGGGCAATAGGCGGGGCACGGGCATGTCGGGGGAGGGGGGCTCCGCAGGTGCCACCAGGTAAATCTTGGTCTCCTCGGATTGACATCACCTGGTGCATGCCTGATTAATCTTCACCTTCCCGGGCGTCAGCTGCATTCTCGCACACACGGGAAGAGTTGGTGGTGAAGAAGAACCCGGAAGTGAACCATCCTGCCTCCGTTCGTCCAAACA
>NW_022322735.1:0-7955 GCF_002776525.5 Piliocolobus tephrosceles | reverse complement strand
TTTGTCAGATGAGTAGATTGCAAAAATTTTCTCCCATTCTGTAGGTTTCCTGTTCACTCTGATGGTAGTTTCTTTTGCTGTGCAGAAGCTCTTTAGTTTAATTAGATCCCATTTGTCAATTTTGGCTTTTGCTGCCGTTGCTTTTGGTGTTTTAGACATGAAGTCCTTGCCAAAAAAGAGCCGCATTGCCAAGACAATCCTAAGTCAAAAGGACAAAGCCGGAGGCGTCACGCTACCTGACTTCAAACTATACTACAAGGCTACAGTAACCAAAACAGCATGGTACTGGTACCAAAACAGAGATATAGACCAATGGAACAGAACGGAGTCCTCAGAAATAATGCCACACATCTACAACCATCTGATCTTTGACAAACCTGACAAAAACAAGAAATGGGGAAAGGATTCCCTATTTAATAAATGGTGCTGGGAAAATTGGCTAGCCATAAGTAGAAAGCTGAAACTGGATCCTTTCCTTACTCCTTATACGAAGATTAATTCAAGATGGATTAGAGACTTAAATGTTAGACCTAATACCATAAAAACCCTAGAAGAAAATCTAGGTAGTACCATTCAGGAAGACTAGTTAATTTCTAATGAAGAGAAATTTGTTTAGCTCATGGTACTAGGGACTTGGAAGTCCAAGAGCATGCCACTAGCACCTGGTAAGGGTCATTATATGGTGGAAAGAGCATGAGAACCAGAGAGAGGAAATCTAGCCCAATTCATTCTTTTTATCAGGAACCCAATCCTTTGCTAACGAACCTAATTCTATAGTAATAGCATTAATCCATTCACGAAGAAAGAGCTCTCATAACACATCCGCCTGTTAATACTGTTACAATGGAGATCAAGTTTTCAACACATGAAATTTGAGGACACACATTCCAACCACTGCAGAAATGTTCCTGGGGATGGTTCATTGTCTGGCTTGCTGGACTTGTCACATGTACACTTAATGGGGCAGCATGGCTTTACCTTAGTAAAGGAGGAAAAAAAAAAACTCTTATGCACAGAGATGTGGGTGTTGGCAGTTCAAAGTCAACTGGGGCATCAGGAAAGATCTGAAAAATTAGGGTGTCCGACTGACAGCCTTGTTTTTTCCCTACTAAGTACCAGTTGAAGCCTATTCCAGATCCACCTTGGAAATTTCTTTACTTAGATGTATAAGCTTTACTCAAAGAAATACTCTGAAAAGAAGCATGAAACAGTATTTTTTCCCTCTGATGCTGTGGAAAGCATAATGATTTTTGCTTTGGTTTGTCTTGATTTTAGTAGTTAGAAAATGGTCTACAGAGATATGGTCCTCTCAGTTGAATATAGGAAAGGAAAAAGCATGAAAAATATCTTGAAGTGATGTATCAAAGATCTTTTTATATAAATCATATGATTAATTATTTGGCTTATATTAATTAGACATATTTTTGATCTAAATATAACTCAGGCTATCTCACATGGCAACTTTATGAAAATGAAGAAAACTAGAACAGTGAGTCTGACATATATAATATAATCTTGAAAAACTTGTTAGTAAAAAGTCAGAGTCACCCTTTGAGACATGTATACTTTGATGTATCATAAAGTCTTTCTCTAGATCAAACATATAGGCAGCAGAAAATAGAGAATGCAAGTCTATTTTGCACAACACCTGTATTGGACCCTAAAGCATAATTCCACATAATGGCTGCGTGAGTTATATCTCTGGACATTTGGAACAAGACATTACCTTTCTCACATCCCATATCTTTCACAGGGTATGTTATGGAAAGATATTTGAGTCAAATGATCCTTAGAATTCGTAGTCCATTTACTTTCACTGGCCAGTGTTGATTTTATTCTGATTACAATAAAAGAGTAGCAGGAATAATACTCTAATATTCAACCACGTTATAATATTTTATTGCAGTCTGTTAACTCACAATAGCAAATTACTGTCTTTTTTCAAATATAAAATTATATGAAATTCTCTGTAATGGAGAAGAAACAAACAAAATCATGCGACAAGAAAAACTGTAATAGGCACTTTATAGACCTTCTAAAAATAATAAATAAGAGTGCAGATTTCTATTGAACCACATTAAATAGAAATATTATTAAAGATTTTCCACTAGTTGTTACCAGCACAGGAGCCCTAGCCAGTAGCTGTGACATTTGCAATGTCACCAGGGTTATATCGTGCCAAAAAGAGATACTTCTTACTTAGAAAATTGTGTGGCTTTATTGGTTTTGGCACACATACCAATTTCAAGGGAGTAAGAAGTATGCCTCAAATCTAATTCTGAGGACTAATTTTCTATGAAATGTACTATCTATAACTTCCACTATAGATGACAACAGTATTCTCTATCCTCTCCCAGTTTTGTTAATGTTGACTATCATAACAACACACATCCTATTGCACAAAAGTCATGAATGGTATCTAGAGAATAATTAAGAGTGAATGATGATATTTATCATCAATGATCTCATCTGAAGATATTTTCCTCTTTCGGATGATTGGTTGGCATAATAAGTAATAATTGTCATATAGAAATTAAAAACCCTCCAGATGGATTAGGAAAATTATGGCATATTAGTACTAGAAATCCAGATAGCATTTAATGTTTTAGCATTGTTATGTTTAGCAATCCTTATTAACGTCAAGATGCCTGAAATGATTAAATAGATGCAGGGTATAACAATGAATTTTAAAGATGTCTGATTATTTTAAGACAAAGCGGACGGCGGAGCAAGATGGCCGAATAGGAGCAGCTTCAGTCTCCAACTCCCAGCGCAAGCGACACAGAAGACCAGCGATTTCTGCATTTTCAACTGAGGTACTGGGGTCATCTCACTCGGGAGTGCCGGACAATCGGTGCTGGTCAGCTGCTGCAGCCCGACCAGCGAGAGCTGAAGCAGGGCGAGGCATCGCCTCACCTGGGAAGCGCGAGGGGGAAGGGAGTCCCTTTTCCTAGCCAGGGGAACTGAGACACACAACACCTGGAAAATCGGGTAACTCCCACCCCAATACTGCGCTGTAACACCGGCACACCGGAGATTGTATCCCACACCTGGCCGGGAGGGTCCCACGCCCACGGAGCCTCTCTCCTTGCTAACACAGCAGTCTGCGGCAATCTAACCGCAAGGCAGCAGCGAGGCTGGGGGAGGGGCGCCCGCCATCGCTGAGGCTTAAGTAGGTAACTAAAGCCGCTGGGAAGCTGGAACTGGGTGGAGCTCACAGCAGCTCAAGGAAACCTGCCTGTCTCTGTAGACTGCGCCTCTGGGGACAGGGCTCAGCTAAAGGAGTAGAAGCCTGTGAAACGCTAACGACTCTGTCTGACAGCTTTGAAGAGAGCAGGGGATCTCCCAACACGGAGGTTGAGATCTGAGAAGGGGCAGTCTGCCTGCTCAAGTGAGTCACTGACCCCTGAGTAGCCTAACTGGGAGACATCCCCCACTAGGGGCAGTCTGACACCCCACACCTCACAGGGTGGAGTACACCCCTGAGAGGAAGCTTCCAAAGCAAGAATCAGACAGGTGCACTCGCTGTTCAGCAATATCCTATCTTCTGCAACCTCTGCTGCTGATACCCAGGCAAACAGGGTCTGGAGTGGACCTCAAGCAATCTCCAACAGACCTATAGCTGAGGGTCCTGACAGTCAGAAGGAAACCTATCAAACAGGAAGGACACCTAAATCAAAACCCCATCAGTACGTCACCATCATCAAAGACCAGTGACAGATAAAACCACAAAGATGGGGAAAAAGCAGGGCAGAAAAGCTGGAAATTCAAAAAATAAGAGCGCATCTCCTCCTGCAAAGGAGCACAGCCCATCGCCAGCAACGGATCAAAGCTGGTCAGAGAATGATTTTGATGAGATGAGAGAAGAAGGCTTCAGTCCATCAAACCTCTCAGAGCTAAAGGAGGAATTACGTACCCAGCGCAAAGAAACTAAAAATCTTGAAAAAAAAGTGGAAGAATTGACAGCTAGACTAATTAATGCAGAGAAGGTCATAAACGAAATGACAGAGATGAAAACCATGTCACGAGAAATACGTGACAAATGCACAAGCTTCAGTAACCGACTCGATCAACTGGAAGAAAGAGTATCAGCGATTGAGGATCAAATGAATGAAATGAAGCGAGAAGAGAAACCAAAAGAAAAAAGAAGAAAAAGAAATGAACAAAGCCTGCAAGAAGTATGGGATTATGTCAAAAGACCAAATCTACGTCTGATTGGGGTGCCTGAAAGTGAGGGGGAAAATGGAACCAAATTGGAAAACACTCTACAGGATATCATCCAGGAGAACTTCCCCAACCTAGCAGGGCAGGCCAACATTCAAATTCAGGAAATACAGAGAACGCCACAAAGATACTCCTCCAGAAGAGCAACTCCAAGACACATAATTGCCAGATTCACCAAAGTTGAAATGAAGGAAAAAATGTTAAGGGCAGCCAGAGAGAAAGGTCGGGTTACCCACAAAGGGAAGCCCATCAGACTGACAGCAGATCTCTCGGCAGAAACTCTACAAGCCAGAAGAGAGTGGGGGCCAATATTCAACGTTCTTAAAGAAAAGAATTTTAAACCCAGAATTTCATATCCAGCCAAACTAAGTTTCATAAGTGAAGGAGAAATAAAATTCTTTACAGATAAGCAAATGCTTAGAGATTTTGTCACCACCAGGCCTGCCTTACAAGAGACCCTGAAGGAAGCCCTAAACATGGAAAGGAACAACCGGTACCAGCCACTGCAAAAACATGCCAAAATGTAAAGACCATCGAGCCTAGGAAGAAACTGCATCAACTAATGAGCAAAATAACCAGTTAATATCATAATGGCAGGATCAAGATCACACATAACAATATTAACCTTAAATGTCAATGGACTAAATGCTCCAATTAAAAGACACAGACTGGCAAACTGGATAAAGAGTCAAGACCCATCAGTCTGCTGTCTTCAGGAGACCCATCTCACATGCAGAGACATACATAGGCTCAAAATAAAAGGATGGAGGAAGATCTACCAAGCAAATGGAGAACAAAAAAAAGCAGGGGTTGCAATCCTAGTCTCTGATAAAACAGACTTTAAACCATCAAAGATCAAAAGAGACAAAGAAGGCCATTACATAATGGTAAAGGGATCAATCCAAAAGGAAGAGCTAACTATCCTAAATATATATGCACCTAATACAGGATCACCCAGATTCATAAAGCAAGTCCTTAGAGACTTACAAAGAGACTTAGACTCCCATACAATAATAATGGGAGACTTCAACACTCCACTGTCAACATTAGACAGATCAACGAGACAGAAAGTTAACAAGGATATCCAGGAATTGAACTCATCTCTGCACCAAGCGGACCTAATAGACATCTATAGAACTCTCCACCCCAAGTCAACAGAATATACATTCTTCTCAGCACCACATCACACTTATTCCAAAATTGACCACATAATTGGAAGTAAAGCACTCCTCAGCAAATGTAAAAGAACAGAAATTATAACAAACTGTCTCTCTGACCACAGTGCAATCAAACTAGAACTCAGGACTAAGAAATTCAATCAAAACCGCTCAACTACATGGAAACTGAACAACCTGCTCCTGAATGACTACTGGGTACATAACGAAATGAAAGCAGAAATAAAGATGTTCTTTGAATCCAATGAGAACAAAGATACAACATACCAGAATCTCTGGGACACATTTAAAGCAGTATGTAGAGGGAAATTTATAGCACTAAGTGCCCACAAGAGAAAGCAGGAAAGATCTAAAATTGACACTCTAACATCACAATTAAAAGAACTAGAGAGGCAAGAGCAAACACATTCAAAAGCTAGCAGAAGGCAAGAAATAACTAAGATCAGAGCAGAACTGAAGGAGATAGAGACACAAAAAACCCTCCAAAAAATCAATGAATCCAGGAGTTGGTTTTTTGAAAAGATCAACAAAATTGACAGACCGCTAGCAAGATTAATAAAGAAGAAAAGAGAGAGGAATCAAATAGACGCAATAAAAAATGATAAAGGGGATATCACCACCGACCCCACAGAAATACAAACTACCATCAGAGAATACTATAAACACCTCTACGCAAATCAACTAGAAAATCTAGAAGAAATGGATAATTTCCTGGACGCGTACACTCTTCCAAGACTAAACCAGGAAGAAGTTGAATCCCTGAATAGACCAATAGCAGCCTCTGAAATTGAGGCAACAATTAATAGCCTGCCCACCAAAAAAAGCCCAGGACCAGATGGATTCACAGCTGAATTCTACCAGAGGTACAAGGAGGAGCTGGTACCATTCCTTCTGAAACTATTCCAATCAATAGAAAAAGAGGGAATCCTCCCTAACTCATTTTATGAGGCCAGCATCATCCTGATACCAAAGCCTGGCAGAGACACAACAAAAAAAGAGAATTTTAGACCAATCTCCCTGATGAACATCGATGCAAAAATCCTCAATAAAATACTGGCAAACCGGATTCAGCAGCACATCAAAAAGCTTATCCACCATGATCAAGTGGGCTTCATCCCTGGGATGCAAGGCTGGTTCAACATTCGCAAATCAATCAACGTAATCCAGCATATCAACAGAACCAAAGACAAGAACCACATGATTATCTCAATAGATGCAGAAAAGGCTTTTGACAAAATTCAACAGCCCTTCATGCTAAAAACGCTCAACAAATTCGGTATTGATGGAACGTACCTCAAAATAATAAGAGCTATTTATGACAAACCCACAGCTAATATCATACTGAATGGGCAAAAACTGGAAAAGTTCCCTTTGAAAACTGGCACAAGACAGGGATGCCCTCTCTCACCACTCCTATTCAACATAGTGTTGGAAGTTCTGGCTAGGGCAATCAGGCAAGAGAAAGAAATCAAGGGTATTCAGTTAGGAAAAGAAGAAGTCAAATTGTCCCTGTTTGCAGATGACATGATTGTGTATTTAGAAAACCCCATCGTCTCAGCCCAAAATCTTCTTAAGCTGATAAGCAACTTCAGCAAAGTCTCAGGATACAAAATTAATGTGCAAAAATCACAAGCATTCTTATACACCAGTAACAGACAAGCAGAGAGCCAAATCAGGAATGAACTTCCATTCACAATTGCTTCAAAGAGAATAAAATACCTAGGAATCCAACTTACAAGGGATGTAAAGGACCTCTTCAAGGAGAACTACAAACCACTGCTCAGTGAAATAAAAGAGGACACAAACAAATGGAAGAACATACCATGCTCATGGATAGGCAGAATCAATATTGTGAAAATGGCCATACTGCCCAAGGTAATTTATAGATTCAATGCCATCCCCATCAAGCTACCAATGAGTTTCTTCACCGAATTGGAAAAAACTGCTTTAAAGTTCATATGGAACCAAAAAAGAGCCCGTATTGCCAAGACAATCCTAAGTCAAAAGGACAAAGCCGCAGGCGTCACGCTACCTGACTTCAAACTATACTACAAGGCTACAGTAACCAAAACAGCATGGTACTGGTACCAAAACAGAGATATAGACCAATGGAACAGAACGGAGCCTTCAGAAATAATGCCACACATCTACAACCATCTGATATTTGACAAACCTGAGAAAAACAAGAAATGGGGAAAGGATTCCCTATTTAATAAATGGTGCTGGGAAAATTGGCTAGCCATAAGTAGAAAGCTGAAACTGGATCCTTTCCTTACTCCTTATA
Organism: Piliocolobus tephrosceles; assembly: GCF_002776525.5. Classification (NCBI taxonomy): domain Eukaryota; kingdom Metazoa; phylum Chordata; class Mammalia; order Primates; family Cercopithecidae; genus Piliocolobus; species Piliocolobus tephrosceles. The sequence goes on along the minus strand of NW_022322735.1, from coordinate 272 downwards.
CGAAGATTAATTCAAGATGGATTAGAGACTTAAATGTTAGACCTAATACCATAAAAACCCTAGAAGAAAATCTAGGTAGTACCATTCAGGACATAGGCACGGGCAAGGACTTCATGTCTAAAACACCAAAAGCAACGGCAGCAAAAGCCAAAATTGACAAATGGGATCTCATTAAACTAAAGAGCTTCTGCACAGCAAAAGAAACTACCATCAGAGTGAACAGGCAACCTACAGAATGGGAGAAAATTTTTGCAATCTACTCATCTGACAAA
>NW_022322734.1:0-7955 GCF_002776525.5 Piliocolobus tephrosceles | reverse complement strand
TTTGTCAGATGAGTAGATTGCAAAAATTTTCTCCCATTCTGTAGGTTGCCTGTTCACTCTGATGGTAGTTTCTTTTGCTGTGCAGAAGCTCTTTAGTTTAATGAGATCCCATTTGTCAATTTTGGCTTTTGCTGCCGTTGCTTTTGGTGTTTTAGACATGAAGTCCTTGCCCGTGCCTATGTCCTGAATGGTACTACCTAGATTTTCTTCTAGGGTTTTTATGGTATTAGGTCTAACATTTAAGTCTCTAATCCATCTTGAATTAATCTTCGTATAAGGAGTAAGGAAAGGATCCAGTTTCAGCTTTCTACTTATGGCTAGCCAATTTTCCCAGCACCATTTATTAAATAGGGAATCCTTTCCCCATTTCTTGTTTTTCTCAGGTTTGTCAAATATCAGATGGTTGTAGATGTGTGGCATTATTTCTGAAGGCTCCGTTCTGTTCCATTGGTCTATATCTCTGTTTTGGTACCAGTACCATGCTGTTTTGGTTACTGTAGCCTTGTAGTATAGTTTGAAGTCAGGTAGCGTGACGCCTGCGGCTTTGTCCTTTTGACTTAGGATTGTCTTGGCAATACGGGCTCTTTTTTGGTTCCATATGAACTTTAAAGCAGTTTTTTCCAATTCGGTGAAGAAACTCATTGGTAGCTTGATGGGGATGGCATTGAATCTATAAATTACCTTGGGCAGTATGGCCATTTTCACAATATTGATTCTGCCTATCCATGAGCATGGTATGTTCTTCCATTTGTTTGTGTCCTCTTTTATTTCACTGAGCAGTGGTTTGTAGTTCTCCTTGAAGAGGTCCTTTACATCCCTTGTAAGTTGGATTCCTAGGTATTTTATTCTCTTTGAAGCAATTGTGAATGGAAGTTCATTCCTGATTTGGCTCTCTGCTTGTCTGTTACTGGTGTATAAGAATGCTTGTGATTTTTGCACATTAATTTTGTATCCTGAGACTTTGCTGAAGTTGCTTATCAGCTTAAGAAGATTTTGGGCTGAGACGATGGGGTTTTCTAAATACACAATCATGTCATCTGCAAACAGGGACAATTTGACTTCTTCTTTTCCTAACTGAATACCCTTGATTTCTTTCTCTTGCCTGATTGCCCTAGCCAGAACTTCCAACACTATGTTGAATAGGAGTGGTGAGAGAGGGCATCCCTGTCTTGTGCCAGTTTTCAAAGGGAACTTTTCCAGTTTTTGCCCATTCAGTATGATATTAGCTGTGGGTTTGTCATAAATAGCTCTTATTATTTTGAGGTACGTTCCATCAATACCGAATTTGTTGAGCGTTTTTAGCATGAAGGGCTGTTGAATTTTGTCAAAAGCCTTTTCTGCATCTATTGAGATAATCATGTGGTTCTTGTCTTTGGTTCTGTTGATATGCTGGATTACGTTGATTGATTTGCGAATGTTGAACCAGCCTTGCATCCCAGGGATGAAGCCCACTTGATCATGGTGGATAAGCTTTTTGATGTGCTGCTGAATCCGGTTTGCCAGTATTTTATTGAGGATTTTTGCATCGATGTTCATCAGGGAGATTGGTCTAAAATTCTCTTTTTTTGTTGTGTCTCTGCCAGGCTTTGGTATCAGGATGATGCTGGCCTCATAAAATGAGTTAGGGAGGATTCCCTCTTTTTCTATTGATTGGAATAGTTTCAGAAGGAATGGTACCAGCTCCTCCTTGTACCTCTGGTAGAATTCAGCTGTGAATCCATCTGGTCCTGGGCTTTTTTTGGTGGGCAGGCTATTAATTGTTGCCTCAATTTCAGAGGCTGCTATTGGTCTATTCAGGGATTCAACTTCTTCCTGGTTTAGTCTTGGAAGAGTGTACGCGTCCAGGAAATTATCCATTTCTTCTAGATTTTCTAGTTGATTTGCGTAGAGGTGTTTATAGTATTCTCTGATGGTAGTTTGTATTTCTGTGGGGTCGGTGGTGATATCCCCTTTATCATTTTTTATTGCGTCTATTTGATTCCTCTCTCTTTTCTTCTTTATTAATCTTGCTAGCGGTCTGTCAATTTTGTTGATCTTTTCAAAAAACCAACTCCTGGATTCATTGATTTTTTGGAGGGTTTTTTGTGTCTCTATCTCCTTCAGTTCTGCTCTGATCTTAGTTATTTCTTGCCTTCTGCTAGCTTTTGAATGTGTTTGCTCTTGCCTCTCTAGTTCTTTTAATTGTGATGTTAGAGTGTCAATTTTAGATCTTTCCTGCTTTCTCTTGTGGGCACTTAGTGCTATAAATTTCCCTCTACATACTGCTTTAAATGTGTCCCAGAGATTCTGGTATGTTGTATCTTTGTTCTCATTGGATTCAAAGAACATCTTTATTTCTGCTTTCATTTCGTTATGTACCCAGTAGTCATTCAGGAGCAGGTTGTTCAGTTTCCATGTAGTTGAGCGGTTTTGATTGAATTTCTTAGTCCTGAGTTCTAGTTTGATTGCACTGTGGTCAGAGAGACAGTTTGTTATAATTTCTGTTCTTTTACATTTGCTGAGGAGTGCTTTACTTCCAATTATGTGGTCAATTTTGGAATAAGTGTGATGTGGTGCTGAGAAGAATGTATATTCTGTTGACTTGGGGTGGAGAGTTCTATAGATGTCTATTAGGTCCGCTTGGTGCAGAGATGAGTTCAATTCCTGGATATCCTTGTTAACTTTCTGTCTCGTTGATCTGTCTAATGTTGACAGTGGAGTGTTGAAGTCTCCCATTATTATTGTATGGGAGTCTAAGTCTCTTTGTAAGTCTCTAAGGACTTGCTTTATGAATCTGGGTGATCCTGTATTAGGTGCATATATATTTAGGATAGTTAGCTCTTCCTTTTGGATTGATCCCTTTACCATTATGTAATGGCCTTCTTTGTCTCTTTTGATCTTTGATGGTTTAAAGTCTGTTTTATCAGAGACTAGGATTGCAACCCCTGCTTTTTTTTGTTCTCCATTTGCTTGGTAGATCTTCCTCCATCCTTTTATTTTGAGCCTATGTATGTCTCTGCATGTGAGATGGGTCTCCTGAAGACAGCAGACTGATGGGTCTTGACTCTTTATCCAGTTTGCCAGTCTGTGTCTTTTAATTGGAGCATTTAGTCCATTGACATTTAAGGTTAATATTGTTATGTGTGATCTTGATCCTGCCATTATGATATTAACTGGTTATTTTGCTCATTAGTTGATGCAGTTTCTTCCTAGGCTCGATGGTCTTTACATTTTGGCATGTTTTTGCAGTGGCTGGTACCGGTTGTTCCTTTCCATGTTTAGGGCTTCCTTCAGGGTCTCTTGTAAGGCAGGCCTGGTGGTGACAAAATCTCTAAGCATTTGCTTATCTGTAAAGAATTTTATTTCTCCTTCACTTATGAAACTTAGTTTGGCTGGATATGAAATTCTGGGTTTAAAATTCTTTTCTTTAAGAACGTTGAATATTGGCCCCCACTCTCTTCTGGCTTGTAGAGTTTCTGCCGAGAGATCTGCTGTCAGTCTGATGGGCTTCCCTTTGTGGGTAACCCGACCTTTCTCTCTGGCTGCCCTTAACATTTTTTCCTTCATTTCAACTTTGGTGAATCTGGCAATTATGTGTCTTGGAGTTGCTCTTCTGGAGGAGTATCTTTGTGGCGTTCTCTGTATTTCCTGAATTTGAATGTTGGCCTGCCCTGCTAGGTTGGGGAAGTTCTCCTGGATGATATCCTGTAGAGTGTTTTCCAATTTGGTTCCATTTTCCCCCTCACTTTCAGGCACCCCAATCAGACGTAGATTTGGTCTTTTGACATAATCCCATACTTCTTGCAGGCTTTGTTCATTTCTTTTTCTTCTTTTTTCTTTTGGTTTCTCTTCTCGCTTCATTTCATTCATTTGATCCTCAATCGCTGATACTCTTTCTTCCAGTTGATCGAGTCGGTTACTGAAGCTTGTGCATTTGTCACGTATTTCTCGTGACATGGTTTTCATCTCTGTCATTTCGTTTATGACCTTCTCTGCATTAATTAGTCTAGCTGTCAATTCTTCCACTTTTTTTTCAAGATTTTTAGTTTCTTTGCGCTGGGTACGTAATTCCTCCTTTAGCTCTGAGAGGTTTGATGGACTGAAGCCTTCTTCTCTCATCTCATCAAAATCATTCTCTGACCAGCTTTGATCCGTTGCTGGCGATGGGCTGTGCTCCTTTGCAGGAGGAGATGCGCTCTTATTTTTTGAATTTCCAGCTTTTCTGCCCTGCTTTTTCCCCATCTTTGTGGTTTTATCTGTCACTGGTCTTTGATGATGGTGACGTACTGATGGGGTTTTGATTTAGGTGTCCTTCCTGTTTGATAGGTTTCCTTCTGACTGTCAGGACCCTCAGCTATAGGTCTGTTGGAGATTGCTTGAGGTCCACTCCAGACCCTGTTTGCCTGGGTATCAGCAGCAGAGGTTGCAGAAGATAGGATATTGCTGAACAGCGAGTGCACCTGTCTGATTCTTGCTTTGGAAGCTTCCTCTCAGGGGTGTACTCCACCCTGTGAGGTGTGGGGTGTCAGACTGCCCCTAGTGGGGGATGTCTCCCAGTTAGGCTACTCAGGGGTCAGTGACTCACTTGAGCAGGCAGACTGCCCCTTCTCAGATCTCAACCTCCGTGTTGGGAGATCCCCTGCTCTCTTCAAAGCTGTCAGACAGAGTCGTTAGCGTTTCACAGGCTTCTACTCCTTTAGCTGAGCCCTGTCCCCAGAGGCGCAGTCTACAGAGACAGGCAGGTTTCCTTGAGCTGCTGTGAGCTCCACCCAGTTCCAGCTTCCCAGCGGCTTTAGTTACCTACTTAAGCCTCAGCGATGGCGGGCGCCCCTCCCCCAGCCTCGCTGCTGCCTTGCGGTTAGATTGCCGCAGACTGCTGTGTTAGCAAGGAGAGAGGCTCCGTGGGCGTGGGACCCTCCCGGCCAGGTGTGGGATACAATCTCCGGTGTGCCGGTGTTACAGCGCAGTATTGGGGTGGGAGTTACCCGATTTTCCAGGTGTTGTGTGTCTCAGTTCCCCTGGCTAGGAAAAGGGACTCCCTTCCCCCTCGCGCTTCCCAGGTGAGGCGATGCCTCGCCCTGCTTCAGCTCTCGCTGGTCGGGCTGCAGCAGCTGACCAGCACCGATTGTCCGGCACTCCCGAGTGAGATGACCCCAGTACCTCAGTTGAAAATGCAGAAATCGCTGGTCTTCTGTGTCGCTTGCGCTGGGAGTTGGAGACTGAAGCTGCTCCTATTCGGCCATCTTGCTCCGCCGTCCGCTTTGTCTTAAAATAATCAGACATCTTTAAAATTCATTGTTATACCCTGCATCTATTTAATCATTTCAGGCATCTTGACGTTAATAAGGATTGCTAAACATAACAATGCTAAAACATTAAATGCTATCTGGATTTCTAGTACTAATATGCCATAATTTTCCTAATCCATCTGGAGGGTTTTTAATTTCTATATGACAATTATTACTTATTATGCCAACCAATCATCCGAAAGAGGAAAATATCTTCAGATGAGATCATTGATGATAAATATCATCATTCACTCTTAATTATTCTCTAGATACCATTCATGACTTTTGTGCAATAGGATGTGTGTTGTTATGATAGTCAACATTAACAAAACTGGGAGAGGATAGAGAATACTGTTGTCATCTATAGTGGAAGTTATAGATAGTACATTTCATAGAAAATTAGTCCTCAGAATTAGATTTGAGGCATACTTCTTACTCCCTTGAAATTGGTATGTGTGCCAAAACCAATAAAGCCACACAATTTTCTAAGTAAGAAGTATCTCTTTTTGGCACGATATAACCCTGGTGACATTGCAAATGTCACAGCTACTGGCTAGGGCTCCTGTGCTGGTAACAACTAGTGGAAAATCTTTAATAATATTTCTATTTAATGTGGTTCAATAGAAATCTGCACTCTTATTTATTATTTTTAGAAGGTCTATAAAGTGCCTATTACAGTTTTTCTTGTCGCATGATTTTGTTTGTTTCTTCTCCATTACAGAGAATTTCATATAATTTTATATTTGAAAAAAGACAGTAATTTGCTATTGTGAGTTAACAGACTGCAATAAAATATTATAACGTGGTTGAATATTAGAGTATTATTCCTGCTACTCTTTTATTGTAATCAGAATAAAATCAACACTGGCCAGTGAAAGTAAATGGACTACGAATTCTAAGGATCATTTGACTCAAATATCTTTCCATAACATACCCTGTGAAAGATATGGGATGTGAGAAAGGTAATGTCTTGTTCCAAATGTCCAGAGATATAACTCACGCAGCCATTATGTGGAATTATGCTTTAGGGTCCAATACAGGTGTTGTGCAAAATAGACTTGCATTCTCTATTTTCTGCTGCCTATATGTTTGATCTAGAGAAAGACTTTATGATACATCAAAGTATACATGTCTCAAAGGGTGACTCTGACTTTTTACTAACAAGTTTTTCAAGATTATATTATATATGTCAGACTCACTGTTCTAGTTTTCTTCATTTTCATAAAGTTGCCATGTGAGATAGCCTGAGTTATATTTAGATCAAAAATATGTCTAATTAATATAAGCCAAATAATTAATCATATGATTTATATAAAAAGATCTTTGATACATCACTTCAAGATATTTTTCATGCTTTTTCCTTTCCTATATTCAACTGAGAGGACCATATCTCTGTAGACCATTTTCTAACTACTAAAATCAAGACAAACCAAAGCAAAAATCATTATGCTTTCCACAGCATCAGAGGGAAAAAATACTGTTTCATGCTTCTTTTCAGAGTATTTCTTTGAGTAAAGCTTATACATCTAAGTAAAGAAATTTCCAAGGTGGATCTGGAATAGGCTTCAACTGGTACTTAGTAGGGAAAAAACAAGGCTGTCAGTCGGACACCCTAATTTTTCAGATCTTTCCTGATGCCCCAGTTGACTTTGAACTGCCAACACCCACATCTCTGTGCATAAGAGTTTTTTTTTTTCCTCCTTTACTAAGGTAAAGCCATGCTGCCCCATTAAGTGTACATGTGACAAGTCCAGCAAGCCAGACAATGAACCATCCCCAGGAACATTTCTGCAGTGGTTGGAATGTGTGTCCTCAAATTTCATGTGTTGAAAACTTGATCTCCATTGTAACAGTATTAACAGGCGGATGTGTTATGAGAGCTCTTTCTTCGTGAATGGATTAATGCTATTACTATAGAATTAGGTTCGTTAGCAAAGGATTGGGTTCCTGATAAAAAGAATGAATTGGGCTAGATTTCCTCTCTCTGGTTCTCATGCTCTTTCCACCATATAATGACCCTTACCAGGTGCTAGTGGCATGCTCTTGGACTTCCAAGTCCCTAGTACCATGAGCTAAACAAATTTCTCTTCATTAGAAATTAACTAGTCTTCCTGAATGGTACTACCTAGATTTTCTTCTAGGGTTTTTATGGTATTAGGTCTAACATTTAAGTCTCTAATCCATCTTGAATTAATCTTCGTATAAGGAGTAAGGAAAGGATCCAGTTTCAGCTTTCTACTTATGGCTAGCCAATTTTCCCAGCACCATTTATTAAATAGGGAATCCTTTCCCCATTTCTTGTTTTTGTCAGGTTTGTCAAAGATCAGATGGTTGTAGATGTGTGGCATTATTTCTGAGGACTCCGTTCTGTTCCATTGGTCTATATCTCTGTTTTGGTACCAGTACCATGCTGTTTTGGTTACTGTAGCCTTGTAGTATAGTTTGAAGTCAGGTAGCGTGACGCCTCCGGCTTTGTCCTTTTGACTTAGGATTGTCTTGGCAATGCGGCTCTTTTTTGGCAAGGACTTCATGTCTAAAACACCAAAAGCAACGGCAGCAAAAGCCAAAATTGACAAATGGGATCTAATTAAACTAAAGAGCTTCTGCACAGCAAAAGAAACTACCATCAGAGTGAACAGGAAACCTACAGAATGGGAGAAAATTTTTGCAATCTACTCATCTGACAAA
>NW_022322733.1:0-6932 GCF_002776525.5 Piliocolobus tephrosceles | reverse complement strand
TTACTGTAGCCTTGTAGTATAGTTTGAAGTCAGGTAGCGTGACGCCTGCGGCTTTGTCCTTTTGACTTAGGATTGTCTTGGCAATACGGGCTCTTTTTTGGTTCCATATGAACTTTAAAGCAGTTTTTTCCAATTCGGTGAAGAAACTCATTGGTAGCTTGATGGGGATGGCATTGAATCTATAAATTACCTTGGGCAGTATGGCCATTTTCACAATATTGATTCTGCCTATCCATGAGCATGGTATGTTCTTCCATTTGTTTGTGTCCTCTTTTATTTCACTGAGCAGTGGTTTGTAGTTCTCCTTGAAGAGGTCCTTTACATCCCTTGTAAGTTGGATTCCTAGGTATTTTATTCTCTTTGAAGCAATTGTGAATGGAAGTTCATTCCTGATTTGGCTCTCTGCTTGTCTGTTACTGGTGTATAAGAATGCTTGTGATTTTTGCACATTAATTTTGTATCCTGAGACTTTGCTGAAGTTGCTTATCAGCTTAAGAAGATTTTGGGCTGAGACGATGGGGTTTTCTAAATACACAATCATGTCATCTGCAAACAGGGACAATTTGACTTCCTCTTTTCCTAACTGAATACCCTTGATTTCTTTCTCTTGCCTGATTGCCCTAGCCAGAACTTCCAACACTATGTTGAATAGGAGTGGTGAGAGAGGGCATCCCTGTCTTGTGCCAGTTTTCAAAGGGAACTTTTCCAGTTTTTGCCCATTCAGTATGATATTAGCTGTGGGTTTGTCATAAATAGCTCTTATTATTTTGAGGTACGTTCCATCAATACCGAATTTGTTGAGCGTTTTTAGCATGAAGGGCTGTTGAATTTTGTCAAAAGCCTTTTCTGCATCTATTGAGATAATCATGTGGTTCTTGTCTTTGGTTCTGTTGATATGCTGGATTACGTTGATTGATTTGCGAATGTTGAACCAGCCTTGCATCCCAGGGATGAAGCCCACTTGATCATGGTGGATAAGCTTTTTGATGTGCTGCTGAATCCGGTTTGCCAGTATTTTATTGAGGATTTTTGCATCGATGTTCATCAGGGAGATTGGTCTAAAATTCTCTTTTTTTGTTGTGTCTCTGCCAGGCTTTGGTATCAGGATGATGCTGGCCTCATAAAATGAGTTAGGGAGGATTCCCTCTTTTTCTATTGATTGGAATAGTTTCAGAAGGAATGGTACCAGCTCCTCCTTGTACCTCTGGTAGAATTCAGCTGTGAATCCATCTGGTCCTGGGCTTTTTTTGGTGGGTAGGCTATTAATTGTTGCCTCAATTTCAGAGGCTGCTATTGGTCTATTCAGGGATTCAACTTCTTCCTGGTTTAGTCTTGGAAGAGTGTACGCGTCCAGGAAATTATCCATTTCTTCTAGATTTTCTAGTTGATTTGCGTAGAGGTGTTTATAGTATTCTCTGATGGTAGTTTGTATTTCTGTGGGGTCGGTGGTGATATCCCCTTTATCATTTTTTATTGCGTCTATTTGATTCCTCTCTCTTTTCTTCTTTATTAATCTTGCTAGCGGTCTGTCAATTTTGTTGATCTTTTCAAAAAACCAACTCCTGGATTCATTGATTTTTTGGAGGGTTTTTTGTGTCTCTATCTCCTTCAGTTCTGCTCTGATCTTAGTTATTTCTTGCCTTCTGCTAGCTTTTGAATGTGTTTGCTCTTGCCTCTCTAGTTCTTTTAATTGTGATGTTAGAGTGTCAATTTTAGATCTTTCCTGCTTTCTCTTGTGGGCACTTAGTGCTATAAATTTCCCTCTACATACTGCTTTAAATGTGTCCCAGAGATTCTGGTATGTTGTATCTTTGTTCTCATTGGATTCAAAGAACATCTTTATTTCTGCTTTCATTTCGTTATGTACCCAGTAGTCATTCAGGAGCAGGTTGTTCAGTTTCCATGTAGTTGAGCGGTTTTGATTGAATTTCTTAGTCCTGAGTTCTAGTTTGATTGCACTGTGGTCAGAGAGACAGTTTGTTATAATTTCTGTTCTTTTACATTTGCTGAGGAGTGCTTTACTTCCAATTATGTGGTCAATTTTGGAATAAGTGTGATGTGGTGCTGAGAAGAATGTATATTCTGTTGACTTGGGGTGGAGAGTTCTATAGATGTCTATTAGGTCCGCTTGGTGCAGAGATGAGTTCAATTCCTGGATATCCTTGTTAACTTTCTGTCTCGTTGATCTGTCTAATGTTGACAGTGGAGTGTTGAAGTCTCCCATTATTATTGTATGGGAGTCTAAGTCTCTTTGTAAGTCTCTAAGGACTTGCTTTATGAATCTGGGTGCTCCTGTATTGGGTGCATATATATTTAGGATAGTTAGCTCTTCCTGTTGAATTGATCCCTTTACCATTATGTAATGGCCTTCTTTGTCTCTTTTGATCTTTGATGGTTTAAAGTCTGTTTTATCAGAGACTAGGATTGCAACCCCTGCTTTTTTTTGTTCTCCATTTGCTTGGTAGATCTTCCTCCATCCTTTTATTTTGAGCCTATGTATGTCTCTGCATGTGAGATGGGTCTCCTGAAGACAGCAGACTGATGGGTCTTGACTCTTTATCCAGTTTGCCAGTCTGTGTCTTTTAATTGGAGCATTTAGTCCATTGACATTTAAGGTTAATATTGTTATGTGTGATCTTGATCCTGCCATTATGATATTAACTGGTTATTTTGCTCATTAGTTGATGCAGTTTCTTCCTAGGCTCGATGGTCTTTACATTTTGGCATGTTTTTGCAGTGGCTGGTACCGGTTGTTCCTTTCCATGTTTAGGGCTTCCTTCAGGGTCTCTTGTAAGGCAGGCCTGGTGGTGACAAAATCTCTAAGCATTTGCTTATCTGTAAAGAATTTTATTTCTCCTTCACTTATGAAACTTAGTTTGGCTGGATATGAAATTCTGGGTTTAAAATTCTTTTCTTTAAGAACGTTGAATATTGGCCCCCACTCTCTTCTGGCTTGTAGAGTTTCTGCCGAGAGATCTGCTGTCAGTCTGATGGGCTTCCCTTTGTGGGTAACCCGACCTTTCTCTCTGGCTGCCCTTAACATTTTTTCCTTCATTTCAACTTTGGTGAATCTGGCAATTATGTGTCTTGGAGTTGCTCTTCTGGAGGAGTATCTTTGTGGCGTTCTCTGTATTTCCTGAATTTGAATGTTGGCCTGCCCTGCTAGGTTGGGGAAGTTCTCCTGGATGATATCCTGTAGAGTGTTTTCCAATTTGGTTCCATTTTCCCCCTCACTTTCAGGCACCCCAATCAGACGTAGATTTGGTCTTTTGACATAATCCCATACTTCTTGCAGGCTTTGTTCATTTCTTTTTCTTCTTTTTTCTTTTGGTTTCTCTTCTCGCTTCATTTCATTCATTTGATCCTCAATCGCTGATACTCTTTCTTCCAGTTGATCGAGTCGGTTACTGAAGCTTGTGCATTTGTCACGTATTTCTCGTGACATGGTTTTCATCTCTGTCATTTCGTTTATGACCTTCTCTGCATTAATTAGTCTAGCTGTCAATTCTTCCACTTTTTTTTCAAGATTTTTAGTTTCTTTGCGCTGGGTACGTAATTCCTCCTTTAGCTCTGAGAGGTTTGATGGACTGAAGCCTTCTTCTCTCATCTCATCAAAATCATTCTCTGACCAGCTTTGATCCGTTGCTGGCGATGGGCTGTGCTCCTTTGCAGGAGGAGATGCGCTCTTATTTTTTGAATTTCCAGCTTTTCTGCCCTGCTTTTTCCCCATCTTTGTGGTTTTATCTGTCACTGGTCTTTGATGATGGTGACGTACTGATGGGGTTTTGATTTAGGTGTCCTTCCTGTTTGATAGGTTTCCTTCTGACTGTCAGGACCCTCAGCTATAGGTCTGTTGGAGATTGCTTGAGGTCCACTCCAGACCCTGTTTGCCTGGGTATCAGCAGCAGAGGTTGCAGAAGATAGGATATTGCTGAACAGCGAGTGCACCTGTCTGATTCTTGCTTTGGAAGCTTCCTCTCAGGGGTGTACTCCACCCTGTGAGGTGTGGGGTGTCAGACTGCCCCTAGTGGGGGATGTCTCCCAGTTAGGCTACTCAGGGGTCAGTGACTCACTTGAGCAGGCAGACTGCCCCTTCTCAGATCTCAACCTCCGTGTTGGGAGATCCCCTGCTCTCTTCAAAGCTGTCAGACAGAGTCGTTAGCGTTTCACAGGCTTCTACTCCTTTAGCTGAGCCCTGTCCCCAGAGGCGCAGTCTACAGAGACAGGCAGGTTTCCTTGAGCTGCTGTGAGCTCCACCCAGTTCCAGCTTCCCAGCGGCTTTAGTTACCTACTTAAGCCTCAGCGATGGCGGGCGCCCCTCCCCCAGCCTCGCTGCTGCCTTGCGGTTAGATTGCCGCAGACTGCTGTGTTAGCAAGGAGAGAGGCTCCGTGGGCGTGGGACCCTCCCGGCCAGGTGTGGGATACAATCTCCGGTGTGCCGGTGTTACAGCGCAGTATTGGGGTGGGAGTTACCCGATTTTCCAGGTGTTGTGTGTCTCAGTTCCCCTGGCTAGGAAAAGGGACTCCCTTCCCCCTCGCGCTTCCCAGGTGAGGCGATGCCTCGCCCTGCTTCAGCTCTCGCTGGTCGGGCTGCAGCAGCTGACCAGCACCGATTGTCCGGCACTCCCGAGTGAGATGACCCCAGTACCTCAGTTGAAAATGCAGAAATCGCTGGTCTTCTGTGTCGCTTGCGCTGGGAGTTGGAGACTGAAGCTGCTCCTATTCGGCCATCTTGCTCCGCCGTCCGCTTTGTCTTAAAATAATCAGACATCTTTAAAATTCATTGTTATACCCTGCATCTATTTAATCATTTCAGGCATCTTGACGTTAATAAGGATTGCTAAACATAACAATGCTAAAACATTAAATGCTATCTGGATTTCTAGTACTAATATGCCATAATTTTCCTAATCCATCTGGAGGGTTTTTAATTTCTATATGACAATTATTACTTATTATGCCAACCAATCATCCGAAAGAGGAAAATATCTTCAGATGAGATCATTGATGATAAATATCATCATTCACTCTTAATTATTCTCTAGATACCATTCATGACTTTTGTGCAATAGGATGTGTGTTGTTATGATAGTCAACATTAACAAAACTGGGAGAGGATAGAGAATACTGTTGTCATCTATAGTGGAAGTTATAGATAGTACATTTCATAGAAAATTAGTCCTCAGAATTAGATTTGAGGCATACTTCTTACTCCCTTGAAATTGGTATGTGTGCCAAAACCAATAAAGCCACACAATTTTCTAAGTAAGAAGTATCTCTTTTTGGCACGATATAACCCTGGTGACATTGCAAATGTCACAGCTACTGGCTAGGGCTCCTGTGCTGGTAACAACTAGTGGAAAATCTTTAATAATATTTCTATTTAATGTGGTTCAATAGAAATCTGCACTCTTATTTATTATTTTTAGAAGGTCTATAAAGTGCCTATTACAGTTTTTCTTGTCGCATGATTTTGTTTGTTTCTTCTCCATTACAGAGAATTTCATATAATTTTATATTTGAAAAAAGACAGTAATTTGCTATTGTGAGTTAACAGACTGCAATAAAATATTATAACGTGGTTGAATATTAGAGTATTATTCCTGCTACTCTTTTATTGTAATCAGAATAAAATCAACACTGGCCAGTGAAAGTAAATGGACTACGAATTCTAAGGATCATTTGACTCAAATATCTTTCCATAACATACCCTGTGAAAGATATGGGATGTGAGAAAGGTAATGTCTTGTTCCAAATGTCCAGAGATATAACTCACGCAGCCATTATGTGGAATTATGCTTTAGGGTCCAATACAGGTGTTGTGCAAAATAGACTTGCATTCTCTATTTTCTGCTGCCTATATGTTTGATCTAGAGAAAGACTTTATGATACATCAAAGTATACATGTCTCAAAGGGTGACTCTGACTTTTTACTAACAAGTTTTTCAAGATTATATTATATATGTCAGACTCACTGTTCTAGTTTTCTTCATTTTCATAAAGTTGCCATGTGAGATAGCCTGAGTTATATTTAGATCAAAAATATGTCTAATTAATATAAGCCAAATAATTAATCATATGATTTATATAAAAAGATCTTTGATACATCACTTCAAGATATTTTTCATGCTTTTTCCTTTCCTATATTCAACTGAGAGGACCATATCTCTGTAGACCATTTTCTAACTACTAAAATCAAGACAAACCAAAGCAAAAATCATTATGCTTTCCACAGCATCAGAGGGAAAAAATACTGTTTCATGCTTCTTTTCAGAGTATTTCTTTGAGTAAAGCTTATACATCTAAGTAAAGAAATTTCCAAGGTGGATCTGGAATAGGCTTCAACTGGTACTTAGTAGGGAAAAAACAAGGCTGTCAGTCGGACACCCTAATTTTTCAGATCTTTCCTGATGCCCCAGTTGACTTTGAACTGCCAACACCCACATCTCTGTGCATAAGAGTTTTTTTTTTTCCTCCTTTACTAAGGTAAAGCCATGCTGCCCCATTAAGTGTACATGTGACAAGTCCAGCAAGCCAGACAATGAACCATCCCCAGGAACATTTCTGCAGTGGTTGGAATGTGTGTCCTCAAATTTCATGTGTTGAAAACTTGATCTCCATTGTAACAGTATTAACAGGCGGATGTGTTATGAGAGCTCTTTCTTCGTGAATGGATTAATGCTATTACTATAGAATTAGGTTCGTTAGCAAAGGATTGGGTTCCTGATAAAAAGAATGAATTGGGCTAGATTTCCTCTCTCTGGTTCTCATGCTCTTTCCACCATATAATGACCCTTACCAGGTGCTAGTGGCATGCTCTTGGACTTCCAAGTCCCTAGTACCATGAGCTAAACAAATTTCTCTTCATTAGAAATTAACTAGTCTTCCTGAATGGTACTACCTAGATTTTCTTCTAGGGTTTTTATGGTATT
>NW_022322732.1:0-6932 GCF_002776525.5 Piliocolobus tephrosceles | reverse complement strand
AATACCATAAAAACCCTAGAAGAAAATCTAGGTAGTACCATTCAGGAAGACTAGTTAATTTCTAATGAAGAGAAATTTGTTTAGCTCATGGTACTAGGGACTTGGAAGTCCAAGAGCATGCCACTAGCACCTGGTAAGGGTCATTATATGGTGGAAAGAGCATGAGAACCAGAGAGAGGAAATCTAGCCCAATTCATTCTTTTTATCAGGAACCCAATCCTTTGCTAACGAACCTAATTCTATAGTAATAGCATTAATCCATTCACGAAGAAAGAGCTCTCATAACACATCCGCCTGTTAATACTGTTACAATGGAGATCAAGTTTTCAACACATGAAATTTGAGGACACACATTCCAACCACTGCAGAAATGTTCCTGGGGATGGTTCATTGTCTGGCTTGCTGGACTTGTCACATGTACACTTAATGGGGCAGCATGGCTTTACCTTAGTAAAGGAGGAAAAAAAAAAACTCTTATGCACAGAGATGTGGGTGTTGGCAGTTCAAAGTCAACTGGGGCATCAGGAAAGATCTGAAAAATTAGGGTGTCCGACTGACAGCCTTGTTTTTTCCCTACTAAGTACCAGTTGAAGCCTATTCCAGATCCACCTTGGAAATTTCTTTACTTAGATGTATAAGCTTTACTCAAAGAAATACTCTGAAAAGAAGCATGAAACAGTATTTTTTCCCTCTGATGCTGTGGAAAGCATAATGATTTTTGCTTTGGTTTGTCTTGATTTTAGTAGTTAGAAAATGGTCTACAGAGATATGGTCCTCTCAGTTGAATATAGGAAAGGAAAAAGCATGAAAAATATCTTGAAGTGATGTATCAAAGATCTTTTTATATAAATCATATGATTAATTATTTGGCTTATATTAATTAGACATATTTTTGATCTAAATATAACTCAGGCTATCTCACATGGCAACTTTATGAAAATGAAGAAAACTAGAACAGTGAGTCTGACATATATAATATAATCTTGAAAAACTTGTTAGTAAAAAGTCAGAGTCACCCTTTGAGACATGTATACTTTGATGTATCATAAAGTCTTTCTCTAGATCAAACATATAGGCAGCAGAAAATAGAGAATGCAAGTCTATTTTGCACAACACCTGTATTGGACCCTAAAGCATAATTCCACATAATGGCTGCGTGAGTTATATCTCTGGACATTTGGAACAAGACATTACCTTTCTCACATCCCATATCTTTCACAGGGTATGTTATGGAAAGATATTTGAGTCAAATGATCCTTAGAATTCGTAGTCCATTTACTTTCACTGGCCAGTGTTGATTTTATTCTGATTACAATAAAAGAGTAGCAGGAATAATACTCTAATATTCAACCACGTTATAATATTTTATTGCAGTCTGTTAACTCACAATAGCAAATTACTGTCTTTTTTCAAATATAAAATTATATGAAATTCTCTGTAATGGAGAAGAAACAAACAAAATCATGCGACAAGAAAAACTGTAATAGGCACTTTATAGACCTTCTAAAAATAATAAATAAGAGTGCAGATTTCTATTGAACCACATTAAATAGAAATATTATTAAAGATTTTCCACTAGTTGTTACCAGCACAGGAGCCCTAGCCAGTAGCTGTGACATTTGCAATGTCACCAGGGTTATATCGTGCCAAAAAGAGATACTTCTTACTTAGAAAATTGTGTGGCTTTATTGGTTTTGGCACACATACCAATTTCAAGGGAGTAAGAAGTATGCCTCAAATCTAATTCTGAGGACTAATTTTCTATGAAATGTACTATCTATAACTTCCACTATAGATGACAACAGTATTCTCTATCCTCTCCCAGTTTTGTTAATGTTGACTATCATAACAACACACATCCTATTGCACAAAAGTCATGAATGGTATCTAGAGAATAATTAAGAGTGAATGATGATATTTATCATCAATGATCTCATCTGAAGATATTTTCCTCTTTCGGATGATTGGTTGGCATAATAAGTAATAATTGTCATATAGAAATTAAAAACCCTCCAGATGGATTAGGAAAATTATGGCATATTAGTACTAGAAATCCAGATAGCATTTAATGTTTTAGCATTGTTATGTTTAGCAATCCTTATTAACGTCAAGATGCCTGAAATGATTAAATAGATGCAGGGTATAACAATGAATTTTAAAGATGTCTGATTATTTTAAGACAAAGCGGACGGCGGAGCAAGATGGCCGAATAGGAGCAGCTTCAGTCTCCAACTCCCAGCGCAAGCGACACAGAAGACCAGCGATTTCTGCATTTTCAACTGAGGTACTGGGGTCATCTCACTCGGGAGTGCCGGACAATCGGTGCTGGTCAGCTGCTGCAGCCCGACCAGCGAGAGCTGAAGCAGGGCGAGGCATCGCCTCACCTGGGAAGCGCGAGGGGGAAGGGAGTCCCTTTTCCTAGCCAGGGGAACTGAGACACACAACACCTGGAAAATCGGGTAACTCCCACCCCAATACTGCGCTGTAACACCGGCACACCGGAGATTGTATCCCACACCTGGCCGGGAGGGTCCCACGCCCACGGAGCCTCTCTCCTTGCTAACACAGCAGTCTGCGGCAATCTAACCGCAAGGCAGCAGCGAGGCTGGGGGAGGGGCGCCCGCCATCGCTGAGGCTTAAGTAGGTAACTAAAGCCGCTGGGAAGCTGGAACTGGGTGGAGCTCACAGCAGCTCAAGGAAACCTGCCTGTCTCTGTAGACTGCGCCTCTGGGGACAGGGCTCAGCTAAAGGAGTAGAAGCCTGTGAAACGCTAACGACTCTGTCTGACAGCTTTGAAGAGAGCAGGGGATCTCCCAACACGGAGGTTGAGATCTGAGAAGGGGCAGTCTGCCTGCTCAAGTGAGTCACTGACCCCTGAGTAGCCTAACTGGGAGACATCCCCCACTAGGGGCAGTCTGACACCCCACACCTCACAGGGTGGAGTACACCCCTGAGAGGAAGCTTCCAAAGCAAGAATCAGACAGGTGCACTCGCTGTTCAGCAATATCCTATCTTCTGCAACCTCTGCTGCTGATACCCAGGCAAACAGGGTCTGGAGTGGACCTCAAGCAATCTCCAACAGACCTATAGCTGAGGGTCCTGACAGTCAGAAGGAAACCTATCAAACAGGAAGGACACCTAAATCAAAACCCCATCAGTACGTCACCATCATCAAAGACCAGTGACAGATAAAACCACAAAGATGGGGAAAAAGCAGGGCAGAAAAGCTGGAAATTCAAAAAATAAGAGCGCATCTCCTCCTGCAAAGGAGCACAGCCCATCGCCAGCAACGGATCAAAGCTGGTCAGAGAATGATTTTGATGAGATGAGAGAAGAAGGCTTCAGTCCATCAAACCTCTCAGAGCTAAAGGAGGAATTACGTACCCAGCGCAAAGAAACTAAAAATCTTGAAAAAAAAGTGGAAGAATTGACAGCTAGACTAATTAATGCAGAGAAGGTCATAAACGAAATGACAGAGATGAAAACCATGTCACGAGAAATACGTGACAAATGCACAAGCTTCAGTAACCGACTCGATCAACTGGAAGAAAGAGTATCAGCGATTGAGGATCAAATGAATGAAATGAAGCGAGAAGAGAAACCAAAAGAAAAAAGAAGAAAAAGAAATGAACAAAGCCTGCAAGAAGTATGGGATTATGTCAAAAGACCAAATCTACGTCTGATTGGGGTGCCTGAAAGTGAGGGGGAAAATGGAACCAAATTGGAAAACACTCTACAGGATATCATCCAGGAGAACTTCCCCAACCTAGCAGGGCAGGCCAACATTCAAATTCAGGAAATACAGAGAACGCCACAAAGATACTCCTCCAGAAGAGCAACTCCAAGACACATAATTGCCAGATTCACCAAAGTTGAAATGAAGGAAAAAATGTTAAGGGCAGCCAGAGAGAAAGGTCGGGTTACCCACAAAGGGAAGCCCATCAGACTGACAGCAGATCTCTCGGCAGAAACTCTACAAGCCAGAAGAGAGTGGGGGCCAATATTCAACGTTCTTAAAGAAAAGAATTTTAAACCCAGAATTTCATATCCAGCCAAACTAAGTTTCATAAGTGAAGGAGAAATAAAATTCTTTACAGATAAGCAAATGCTTAGAGATTTTGTCACCACCAGGCCTGCCTTACAAGAGACCCTGAAGGAAGCCCTAAACATGGAAAGGAACAACCGGTACCAGCCACTGCAAAAACATGCCAAAATGTAAAGACCATCGAGCCTAGGAAGAAACTGCATCAACTAATGAGCAAAATAACCAGTTAATATCATAATGGCAGGATCAAGATCACACATAACAATATTAACCTTAAATGTCAATGGACTAAATGCTCCAATTAAAAGACACAGACTGGCAAACTGGATAAAGAGTCAAGACCCATCAGTCTGCTGTCTTCAGGAGACCCATCTCACATGCAGAGACATACATAGGCTCAAAATAAAAGGATGGAGGAAGATCTACCAAGCAAATGGAGAACAAAAAAAAGCAGGGGTTGCAATCCTAGTCTCTGATAAAACAGACTTTAAACCATCAAAGATCAAAAGAGACAAAGAAGGCCATTACATAATGGTAAAGGGATCAATTCAACAGGAAGAGCTAACTATCCTAAATATATATGCACCCAATACAGGAGCACCCAGATTCATAAAGCAAGTCCTTAGAGACTTACAAAGAGACTTAGACTCCCATACAATAATAATGGGAGACTTCAACACTCCACTGTCAACATTAGACAGATCAACGAGACAGAAAGTTAACAAGGATATCCAGGAATTGAACTCATCTCTGCACCAAGCGGACCTA
Organism: Piliocolobus tephrosceles; assembly: GCF_002776525.5. Taxonomy (NCBI): domain Eukaryota; kingdom Metazoa; phylum Chordata; class Mammalia; order Primates; family Cercopithecidae; genus Piliocolobus; species Piliocolobus tephrosceles. The sequence continues at coordinate 2,119 of NW_022322732.1, read as the reverse complement.
ATAGACATCTATAGAACTCTCCACCCCAAGTCAACAGAATATACATTCTTCTCAGCACCACATCACACTTATTCCAAAATTGACCACATAATTGGAAGTAAAGCACTCCTCAGCAAATGTAAAAGAACAGAAATTATAACAAACTGTCTCTCTGACCACAGTGCAATCAAACTAGAACTCAGGACTAAGAAATTCAATCAAAACCGCTCAACTACATGGAAACTGAACAACCTGCTCCTGAATGACTACTGGGTACATAACGAAATGAAAGCAGAAATAAAGATGTTCTTTGAATCCAATGAGAACAAAGATACAACATACCAGAATCTCTGGGACACATTTAAAGCAGTATGTAGAGGGAAATTTATAGCACTAAGTGCCCACAAGAGAAAGCAGGAAAGATCTAAAATTGACACTCTAACATCACAATTAAAAGAACTAGAGAGGCAAGAGCAAACACATTCAAAAGCTAGCAGAAGGCAAGAAATAACTAAGATCAGAGCAGAACTGAAGGAGATAGAGACACAAAAAACCCTCCAAAAAATCAATGAATCCAGGAGTTGGTTTTTTGAAAAGATCAACAAAATTGACAGACCGCTAGCAAGATTAATAAAGAAGAAAAGAGAGAGGAATCAAATAGACGCAATAAAAAATGATAAAGGGGATATCACCACCGACCCCACAGAAATACAAACTACCATCAGAGAATACTATAAACACCTCTACGCAAATCAACTAGAAAATCTAGAAGAAATGGATAATTTCCTGGACGCGTACACTCTTCCAAGACTAAACCAGGAAGAAGTTGAATCCCTGAATAGACCAATAGCAGCCTCTGAAATTGAGGCAACAATTAATAGCCTACCCACCAAAAAAAGCCCAGGACCAGATGGATTCACAGCTGAATTCTACCAGAGGTACAAGGAGGAGCTGGTACCATTCCTTCTGAAACTATTCCAATCAATAGAAAAAGAGGGAATCCTCCCTAACTCATTTTATGAGGCCAGCATCATCCTGATACCAAAGCCTGGCAGAGACACAACAAAAAAAGAGAATTTTAGACCAATCTCCCTGATGAACATCGATGCAAAAATCCTCAATAAAATACTGGCAAACCGGATTCAGCAGCACATCAAAAAGCTTATCCACCATGATCAAGTGGGCTTCATCCCTGGGATGCAAGGCTGGTTCAACATTCGCAAATCAATCAACGTAATCCAGCATATCAACAGAACCAAAGACAAGAACCACATGATTATCTCAATAGATGCAGAAAAGGCTTTTGACAAAATTCAACAGCCCTTCATGCTAAAAACGCTCAACAAATTCGGTATTGATGGAACGTACCTCAAAATAATAAGAGCTATTTATGACAAACCCACAGCTAATATCATACTGAATGGGCAAAAACTGGAAAAGTTCCCTTTGAAAACTGGCACAAGACAGGGATGCCCTCTCTCACCACTCCTATTCAACATAGTGTTGGAAGTTCTGGCTAGGGCAATCAGGCAAGAGAAAGAAATCAAGGGTATTCAGTTAGGAAAAGAGGAAGTCAAATTGTCCCTGTTTGCAGATGACATGATTGTGTATTTAGAAAACCCCATCGTCTCAGCCCAAAATCTTCTTAAGCTGATAAGCAACTTCAGCAAAGTCTCAGGATACAAAATTAATGTGCAAAAATCACAAGCATTCTTATACACCAGTAACAGACAAGCAGAGAGCCAAATCAGGAATGAACTTCCATTCACAATTGCTTCAAAGAGAATAAAATACCTAGGAATCCAACTTACAAGGGATGTAAAGGACCTCTTCAAGGAGAACTACAAACCACTGCTCAGTGAAATAAAAGAGGACACAAACAAATGGAAGAACATACCATGCTCATGGATAGGCAGAATCAATATTGTGAAAATGGCCATACTGCCCAAGGTAATTTATAGATTCAATGCCATCCCCATCAAGCTACCAATGAGTTTCTTCACCGAATTGGAAAAAACTGCTTTAAAGTTCATATGGAACCAAAAAAGAGCCCGTATTGCCAAGACAATCCTAAGTCAAAAGGACAAAGCCGCAGGCGTCACGCTACCTGACTTCAAACTATACTACAAGGCTACAGTAA
>NW_022322730.1:0-4367 GCF_002776525.5 Piliocolobus tephrosceles | reverse complement strand
TTGAAAATGCAGAAATCGCCGGTCTTCTGTGTCGCTCGCGCTGGGAGTTGGAGACTGAAGCTGCTCCTATTCGGCCATCTTGCTCCGCCCCAACCGAGGGATTATCTTTTTTTTTTTTTTTTTTTTAAGAATCTGCGAAAGGACATTAGGGAGTGCATTGAGGCCTATGGTGAAAAAGCAAATATCCCCATATAAAAACAAGAATGAAGCTATCTGTTCAACTACTTTGTGATGTGTGCATTCATCTCACAGGGTTAAACGTTTCCTTATTATTTTTTATTATACTTTAAGTTCTAGGGTACATGTGCATAATGTGCAGGTTTGTTACATATGTATACATGTGCCATGTTCGTGTGCTCCACCCCTCAATTAGTCAGCAACCATCAATTCATCATTTATATCAGGTATAACTCCCCAATGCAGTCCCTCCCTCCTCCCCCCTCCCCATGATAGGCCCCAGTGTGTGATGTTCCCCTTCCCGAGTCCAAGTGAGCTCATTGTACAGTTCCCACCTATGAGTGAGAACATGCGGTGTTTGGTTTTCTCTTCTTGTGATAGTTTGCTAAGAATGATGGTTTCCAGCTGTATCCATATTCCTACAAAGGACGCAAACTCATCCTTTTTTATGGCTGCATAGTATTCCATGGTGTATATATGCCACATTTTCTTAATCCAGTCTGTCACTGATGGACATTTGGGTTGATTCCAAGTCTTTGCTATTGTGAATAGTGCCGCCATAAACATACGTGTCCATGTGTCTTTGTAGTAGCATAATTTATAATCCTTTGGGTATATACCCAGTAGTGGGATGGCTGGGTCATATGGTACATCTAGTTCTAGATCCTTGAGGAATCGCCATACTGTTTTCCATAATGGTTGAACTAGTTTACAATCCCACCAACAGTGTAAAAGTGTTCCTATTTCTCCACATCCTCTCCAACACCTATTGTTTCCTGATTTTTTAATGATTGCCATTCTAACTGGTGTGAGATGGTATCTCATTGTGGTTTTGATTTGCATTTCTCTGATGGCCAGTGATGATGAGCATTTTTTCATGTGTCTGTTGGCTGTATGAATGTCTTCTTTTGAGAAATGTCTGTTCATATCCTTTCCCCACTTTTGGATGGGGTTGTTTGTTTTTTTCTTGTATATTTGTTTGAGTTCTTTGTAGATTCTGGAAATGAGCCCTTTGTCAGATGAGTAGATTGCAAAAATTTTCTCCCATTCTGTAGGTTGCCTGTTCACTCTGATGGTAGTTTCTTTTGCTGTGCAGAAGCTCTTTAGTTTAATGAGATCCCATTTGTCAATTTTGGCTTTTGCTGCCGTTGCTTTTGGTGTTTTAGACATGAAGTCCTTGCCCGTGCCTATGTCCTGAATGGTACTACCTAGATTTTCTTCTAGGGTTTTTATGGTATTAGGTCTAACATTTAAGTCTCTAATCCATCTTGAATTAATCTTCGTATAAGGAGTAAGGAAAGGATCCAGTTTCAGCTTTCTACTTATGGCTAGCCAATTTTCCCAGCACCATTTATTAAATAGGGAATCCTTTCCCCATTTCTGGTTTTTCTCAGGTTTGTCAAATATCAGATGGTTGTAGATGTGTGGCATTATTTCTGAAGGCTCCGTTCTGTTCCATTGGTCTATATCTCTGTTTTGGTACCAGTACCATGCTGTTTTGGTTACTGTAGCCTTGTAGTATAGTTTGAAGTCAGGTAGCGTGACGCCTCCGGCTTTGTCCTTTTGACTTAGGATTGTCTTGGCAATACGGGCTCTTTTTTGGTTCCATATGAACTTTAAAGCAGTTTTTTCCAATTCGGTGAAGAAACTCATTGGTAGCTTGATGGGGATGGCATTGAATCTATAAATTACCTTGGGCAGTATGGCCATTTTCACAATATTGATTCTGCCTATCCATGAGCATGGTATGTTCTTCCATTTGTTTGTGTCCTCTTTGATTTCACTGAGCAGTGGTTTGTAGTTCTCCTTGAAGAGGTCCTTTACATCCCTTGTAAGTTGGATTCCTAGGTATTTTATTCTCTTTGAAGCAATTGTGAATGGAAGTTCATTCCTGATTTGGCTCTCTGCTTGTCTGTTACTGGTGTATAAGAATGCTTGTGATTTTTGCACATTAATTTTGTATCCTGAGACTTTGCTGAAGTTGCTTATCAGCTTAAGAAGATTTTGGGCTGAGACGATGGGGTTTTCTAAATACACAATCATGTCATCTGCAAACAGGGACAATTTGACTTCTTCTTTTCCTAACTGAATACCCTTGATTTCTTTCTCTTGCCTGATTGCCCTAGCCAGAACTTCCAACACTATGTTGAATAGGAGTGGTGAGAGAGGGCATCCCTGTCTTGTGCCAATTGAAAAAAATAAAGGGAATTTTTCCAGTTTTTGCCCATTCAGTATGATATTAGCTGTGGGTTTGTCATAAATAGCTCTTATTCTTTTGAGGTACGTTCCATCAATACCGAATTTATTGAGCGTTTTTAGCATGAAGAGCTGTTGAATTTTGTCAAAAGCCTTTTCTGCATCTATTGAGATAATCATGTGGTTCTTGTCTTTGGTTCTGTTGATATGCTGGATTACGTTGATTGATTTGCGAATGTTGAACCAGCCTTGCATCCCAGGGATGAAGCCCACATGATCATGGTGGATAAGCTTTTTGATGTGCTGCTGAATCCGGTTTGCCAGTATTTTATTGAGGATTTTTGCATCAATGTTCATCAGGGAGATTGGTCTAAAATTCTCTTTTTTTGTTGTGTCTCTGCCAGGCTTTGGTATCAGGATGATGTTGGCCTCCTAAAATGAGTTAGGGAGGATTCTCTCTTATTCAATTGATTGGAATAGTTTCAGAAGGAATGGTACCAGCTCCTCCTTGTACCTCTGGTAGAATTCAGCTGTGAATCCATCTGGTCCTGGGCTTTTTTTGGTGGGTTGGCTATTAATTGTTGCCGCAATTTCAGAGGCTGCTATTGGTCTATTCAGGGATTCAACTTCTTCCTGGTTTAGTCTTGGAAAAGTGTAAGTGTCCAGGAAATTATCCATTTCTTCTAGATTTTCTAGTTTATTTGCATAGAGGTGTTATAGTATTCTCTGATGGTAGTTTGTGTTTCTGTGGGGTCAGTGCTGATATCCCCTTTATCATTTTTTATTGCGTCTATTTGATTCCTCTCTCTTTTCTTCTTTATTAATCTTGCTAGTGGTCTGTCAATTTTGTTGATCTTTTCAGAAAACCAACTCCTGGATTCATTGATTTTTTGGAGGGGTTTTTGTGTCTCTATCTCCTTCAGTTCTGCTCTGATCTTAGTGATTTCTTGCCTTCTGCTAGCTTTTGAATGTGTTTGCTCTTGCCTCTCTAGTTCTTTTAATTGTGATGTTAGAGTGTCAATTTTAGATCTTTCCGGCTTTCTCTTGTGGGCACTTAGTGCTATAAATTTCCTTCTACACACTGCTTTAAATGTGTCCCAGAGATTCTGGTATGTTGTATCTTTGTTCTCATTGGTTTCAAAGAACATCTTTATTTCTGCTTTCATTTCGTTATGTACCCAGTAGTCATTCAGGAGCAGGTTGTTCAGTTTCCATGTAGTTGAGCGGTTTTAATTGAGTTTCTTAGTCCTGAGTTCTAGTTTGATTGCACTGTGGTCTGAGAGACAGTTTGTTATAATTTCTGTTCTTTTACATTTGCTGAGGAGTGCTTTACTTCCAATTATGTGGTCAATTTTGGAATAAGTGCGATGTGGTGCTGAGAAGAATGTATATTCTGTTGACTTGGGGTGGAGAGTTCTATAGATGTCTATGAGGTCCGCTTGGTGCAGAGATGAGTCCAATTCCTGGATATCCTTGAAAACTTTCTGTCTCGTTGATCTGTCTAGTGTTGACAGTGGAGTGTTGAAGTCTCCCATTATTATTTTATGGGAGTCTAAGTCTCTTTGTAAGTCTCTAAGGACTTGCTTTATGAATCTGTGTGCTCCTGTATTGGGTGCATATATATTTAGGATAGTTAGCTTTTCCTGTTGAATTCATCCCTTTACCATTATATAATGGCCTTCTTTGTCTCTTTTGATCTTTGATGGTTTAAAGTCTGTTTTATCAGAGACTAGGATTGCAACCCCTGCTTTTTTTTGTTCTCCATTTGCTTGGTAGATCTTCCTCCATCCTTTTATTTTGAGCCTATGGATGTCTCTGCATGTGAGATGGGTCTCCTGAAGACAGCAGACTGATGGGTCTTGACTCTTTATCCAGTTTGCCAGTCTGTGACTTTTAATTGCAGCATTTAGTCCATTTACATTTAAGGTTAATATTGTTATGTGTGAACTTGATCCTGCCATTATGATATTAACTGGTTATTTTGCTCATTAGTT
>NW_022322729.1:0-4367 GCF_002776525.5 Piliocolobus tephrosceles | reverse complement strand
AACTAATGAGCAAAATAACCAGTTAATATCATAATGGCAGGATCAAGTTCACACATAACAATATTAACCTTAAATGTAAATGGACTAAATGCTGCAATTAAAAGTCACAGACTGGCAAACTGGATAAAGAGTCAAGACCCATCAGTCTGCTGTCTTCAGGAGACCCATCTCACATGCAGAGACATCCATAGGCTCAAAATAAAAGGATGGAGGAAGATCTACCAAGCAAATGGAGAACAAAAAAAAGCAGGGGTTGCAATCCTAGTCTCTGATAAAACAGACTTTAAACCATCAAAGATCAAAAGAGACAAAGAAGGCCATTATATAATGGTAAAGGGATGAATTCAACAGGAAAAGCTAACTATCCTAAATATATATGCACCCAATACAGGAGCACACAGATTCATAAAGCAAGTCCTTAGAGACTTACAAAGAGACTTAGACTCCCATAAAATAATAATGGGAGACTTCAACACTCCACTGTCAACACTAGACAGATCAACGAGACAGAAAGTTTTCAAGGATATCCAGGAATTGGACTCATCTCTGCACCAAGCGGACCTCATAGACATCTATAGAACTCTCCACCCCAAGTCAACAGAATATACATTCTTCTCAGCACCACATCGCACTTATTCCAAAATTGACCACATAATTGGAAGTAAAGCACTCCTCAGCAAATGTAAAAGAACAGAAATTATAACAAACTGTCTCTCAGACCACAGTGCAATCAAACTAGAACTCAGGACTAAGAAACTCAATTAAAACCGCTCAACTACATGGAAACTGAACAACCTGCTCCTGAATGACTACTGGGTACATAACGAAATGAAAGCAGAAATAAAGATGTTCTTTGAAACCAATGAGAACAAAGATACAACATACCAGAATCTCTGGGACACATTTAAAGCAGTGTGTAGAAGGAAATTTATAGCACTAAGTGCCCACAAGAGAAAGCCGGAAAGATCTAAAATTGACACTCTAACATCACAATTAAAAGAACTAGAGAGGCAAGAGCAAACACATTCAAAAGCTAGCAGAAGGCAAGAAATCACTAAGATCAGAGCAGAACTGAAGGAGATAGAGACACAAAAACCCCTCCAAAAAATCAATGAATCCAGGAGTTGGTTTTCTGAAAAGATCAACAAAATTGACAGACCACTAGCAAGATTAATAAAGAAGAAAAGAGAGAGGAATCAAATAGACGCAATAAAAAATGATAAAGGGGATATCAGCACTGACCCCACAGAAACACAAACTACCATCAGAGAATACTATAACACCTCTATGCAAATAAACTAGAAAATCTAGAAGAAATGGATAATTTCCTGGACACTTACACTTTTCCAAGACTAAACCAGGAAGAAGTTGAATCCCTGAATAGACCAATAGCAGCCTCTGAAATTGCGGCAACAATTAATAGCCAACCCACCAAAAAAAGCCCAGGACCAGATGGATTCACAGCTGAATTCTACCAGAGGTACAAGGAGGAGCTGGTACCATTCCTTCTGAAACTATTCCAATCAATTGAATAAGAGAGAATCCTCCCTAACTCATTTTAGGAGGCCAACATCATCCTGATACCAAAGCCTGGCAGAGACACAACAAAAAAAGAGAATTTTAGACCAATCTCCCTGATGAACATTGATGCAAAAATCCTCAATAAAATACTGGCAAACCGGATTCAGCAGCACATCAAAAAGCTTATCCACCATGATCATGTGGGCTTCATCCCTGGGATGCAAGGCTGGTTCAACATTCGCAAATCAATCAACGTAATCCAGCATATCAACAGAACCAAAGACAAGAACCACATGATTATCTCAATAGATGCAGAAAAGGCTTTTGACAAAATTCAACAGCTCTTCATGCTAAAAACGCTCAATAAATTCGGTATTGATGGAACGTACCTCAAAAGAATAAGAGCTATTTATGACAAACCCACAGCTAATATCATACTGAATGGGCAAAAACTGGAAAAATTCCCTTTATTTTTTTCAATTGGCACAAGACAGGGATGCCCTCTCTCACCACTCCTATTCAACATAGTGTTGGAAGTTCTGGCTAGGGCAATCAGGCAAGAGAAAGAAATCAAGGGTATTCAGTTAGGAAAAGAAGAAGTCAAATTGTCCCTGTTTGCAGATGACATGATTGTGTATTTAGAAAACCCCATCGTCTCAGCCCAAAATCTTCTTAAGCTGATAAGCAACTTCAGCAAAGTCTCAGGATACAAAATTAATGTGCAAAAATCACAAGCATTCTTATACACCAGTAACAGACAAGCAGAGAGCCAAATCAGGAATGAACTTCCATTCACAATTGCTTCAAAGAGAATAAAATACCTAGGAATCCAACTTACAAGGGATGTAAAGGACCTCTTCAAGGAGAACTACAAACCACTGCTCAGTGAAATCAAAGAGGACACAAACAAATGGAAGAACATACCATGCTCATGGATAGGCAGAATCAATATTGTGAAAATGGCCATACTGCCCAAGGTAATTTATAGATTCAATGCCATCCCCATCAAGCTACCAATGAGTTTCTTCACCGAATTGGAAAAAACTGCTTTAAAGTTCATATGGAACCAAAAAAGAGCCCGTATTGCCAAGACAATCCTAAGTCAAAAGGACAAAGCCGGAGGCGTCACGCTACCTGACTTCAAACTATACTACAAGGCTACAGTAACCAAAACAGCATGGTACTGGTACCAAAACAGAGATATAGACCAATGGAACAGAACGGAGCCTTCAGAAATAATGCCACACATCTACAACCATCTGATATTTGACAAACCTGAGAAAAACCAGAAATGGGGAAAGGATTCCCTATTTAATAAATGGTGCTGGGAAAATTGGCTAGCCATAAGTAGAAAGCTGAAACTGGATCCTTTCCTTACTCCTTATACGAAGATTAATTCAAGATGGATTAGAGACTTAAATGTTAGACCTAATACCATAAAAACCCTAGAAGAAAATCTAGGTAGTACCATTCAGGACATAGGCACGGGCAAGGACTTCATGTCTAAAACACCAAAAGCAACGGCAGCAAAAGCCAAAATTGACAAATGGGATCTCATTAAACTAAAGAGCTTCTGCACAGCAAAAGAAACTACCATCAGAGTGAACAGGCAACCTACAGAATGGGAGAAAATTTTTGCAATCTACTCATCTGACAAAGGGCTCATTTCCAGAATCTACAAAGAACTCAAACAAATATACAAGAAAAAAACAAACAACCCCATCCAAAAGTGGGGAAAGGATATGAACAGACATTTCTCAAAAGAAGACATTCATACAGCCAACAGACACATGAAAAAATGCTCATCATCACTGGCCATCAGAGAAATGCAAATCAAAACCACAATGAGATACCATCTCACACCAGTTAGAATGGCAATCATTAAAAAATCAGGAAACAATAGGTGTTGGAGAGGATGTGGAGAAATAGGAACACTTTTACACTGTTGGTGGGATTGTAAACTAGTTCAACCATTATGGAAAACAGTATGGCGATTCCTCAAGGATCTAGAACTAGATGTACCATATGACCCAGCCATCCCACTACTGGGTATATACCCAAAGGATTATAAATTATGCTACTACAAAGACACATGGACACGTATGTTTATGGCGGCACTATTCACAATAGCAAAGACTTGGAATCAACCCAAATGTCCATCAGTGACAGACTGGATTAAGAAAATGTGGCATATATACACCATGGAATACTATGCAGCCATAAAAAAGGATGAGTTTGCGTCCTTTGTAGGAATATGGATACAGCTGGAAACCATCATTCTTAGCAAACTATCACAAGAAGAGAAAACCAAACACCGCATGTTCTCACTCATAGGTGGGAACTGTACAATGAGCTCACTTGGACTCGGGAAGGGGAACATCACACACTGGGGCCTATCATGGGGAGGGGGGAGGAGGGAGGGACTGCATTGGGGAGTTATACCTGATATAAATGATGAATTGATGGTTGCTGACTAATTGAGGGGTGGAGCACACGAACATGGCACATGTATACATATGTAACAAACCTGCACATTATGCACATGTACCCTAGAACTTAAAGTATAATAAAAAATAATAAGGAAACGTTTAACCCTGTGAGATGAATGCACACATCACAAAGTAGTTGAACAGATAGCTTCATTCTTGTTTTTATATGGGGATATTTGCTTTTTCACCATAGGCCTCAATGCACTCCCTAATGTCCTTTCGCAGATTCTTAAAAAAAAAAAAAAAAAAAAGATAATCCCTCGGTTGGGGCGGAGCAAGATGGCCGAATAGGAGCAGCTTCAGTCTCCAACTCCCAGCGCGAGCGACACAGAAGACCGGCGATTTCTGCATTTTCAA
>NW_022322728.1:0-2064 GCF_002776525.5 Piliocolobus tephrosceles | reverse complement strand
CTTGATCCTGCCATTATGATATTAACTGGTTATTTTGCTCATTAGTTGATGCAGTTTCTTCCTAGGCTCGATGGTCTTTACATTTTGGCATGTTTTTGCAATGGCTGGTACAGGTTGTTCCTTTCCATGTTTAGGGCTTCCTTCAGGGTCTCTTGTAAGGCACGCCTGGTGGTGACAAAATCTCTAAGCATTTGCTTATCTGTAAAGAATTTTATTTCTCCTTCACTTATGAAACTTAGTTTGGCTGGATATGAAATTCTGGGTTTAAAATTCTTTTCTTTAAGAACGTTGAATATTGGCCCCCACTCTCTTCTGGCTTGTAGAGTTTCTGCCGAGAGATCTGCTGTCAGTCTGATGGGCTTCCCTTTGTGGGTAACCCGACCTTTCTCTCTGGCTGCCCTTAAGACTTTTTCCTTCATTTCAACTTTGGTGAATCTGGCAATTATGTGTCTTGGAGTTGCTCTTCTGGAGGAGTATCTTTGTGGCATTCTCTGTATTTCCTGAAGTTGAATGTTGGCCTGCCCTGCTAGGTTGGGGAAGTTCTCCTGGATGATATCCTGTAGAGTGTTTTCCAATTTGGTTCCATTTTCCCCCTCACTTTCAGGCACCCCAATCAGACGTAGATTTGGTCTTTTGACATAATCCCATACTTCTTGCAGGCTTTGTTCATTTCTTTTTCTTCTTTTTTCTTTTGGTTTCTCTTCTCGCTTCATTTCATTCATTTGATCCTCAATCGCTGATACTCTTTCTTCCAGTTGATCGAGTCGGTTACTGAAGCTTGTGCATTTGTCACGTATTTCTCGTGTCATGGTTTTCATCTCTGTCATTTCGTTTATGACCTTCTCTGCATTAATTAGTCTAGCTGTCAATTCTTCCACTTTTTTTTCAAGATTTTTAGTTTCTTTGCGCTGGGTACGTAATTCCTCCTTTAGCTCTGAGAGGTTTGATGGACTGAAGCCTTCTTCTCTCATCTCATCAAAATCATTCTCTGACCAGCTTTGATCCGTTGCTGGCGATGGGCTGTGCTCCTTTGCAGGAGGAGATGCGCTCTTATTTTTTGAATTTCCAGCTTTTCTGCCCTGCTTTTTCCCCATCTTTGTGTTTTTATCTGCCTCTGGTCTTTGATGGTGGTGACGTACTGATGGGGTTTTGATTTAGGTGTCCTTCCTGTTTGATAGGTTTCCTTCTGACTGTCAGGACCCTCAGCTCTAGGTCTGTTGGAGATTGCTTGAGGTCCACTCCAGACCCTGTTTGCCTGGGTATCAGCAGCAGAGGTTGCAGAAGATAGAATATTGCTGAACAGCGAGTGCACCTGTCTGATTCTTGCTTTGGAAGCTTCCTCTCAGGGGTGTACTCCACCCTGTGAGGTGTGGGGTGTCAGACTGCCCCTAGTGGGGGATGTCTCCCAGTTAGGCTACTCAGGGGTCAGTGACCCACTTGAGCAGGCAGACTGCCCCTTCTCAGATCTCAACCTCCGTGTTGGGAGATCCCCTGCTCTCTTCAAAGCTGTCAGACAGAGTCGTTCGCGTTTCACAGGCTTCTACTCCTTTAGCTGAGCCCTGTCCCCAGAGGCGCAGTCTACAGAGACAGGCAGGTTTCCTTGAGCTGCTGTGAGCTCCACCCAGTTCGAGCTTCCCAGCGGCTTTATTTACCTACTTAAGCCTCAGCGATGGCGGTCGCCCCTACCCCAGCCTCGCTGCTGCCTTGCGGTTAGATTGCCGCAGACTGCTGTGTTAGCAAGGAGAGAGGCTCCGCGGGCGTGGGACCCTCCCGGCCAGGTGTGGGATACAATCTCCGGTGTGCCGGTGTTACAGCGCAGTATTGGGGTGGGAGTTACCCGATTTTCCAGGTGTTGTGTGTCTCAGTTCCCCTGGCTAGGAAAAGGGACTCCCTTCCCCCTCGCGCTTCCCAGGTGAGGCGATGCCTCGCCCTGCTTCAGCTCTCGCTGGTCGGGCTGCAGCAGCTGACCAGCACCGATTGTCCGGCACTCCCGAGTGAGATGACCCCAGTACCTCAGTTGAAAATGCAGAAATCGCCGGTCTTCTGTGTCGCTCGCGCTGGGAG
>NW_022322727.1:0-2064 GCF_002776525.5 Piliocolobus tephrosceles | reverse complement strand
CTCCCAGCGCGAGCGACACAGAAGACCGGCGATTTCTGCATTTTCAACTGAGGTACTGGGGTCATCTCACTCGGGAGTGCCGGACAATCGGTGCTGGTCAGCTGCTGCAGCCCGACCAGCGAGAGCTGAAGCAGGGCGAGGCATCGCCTCACCTGGGAAGCGCGAGGGGGAAGGGAGTCCCTTTTCCTAGCCAGGGGAACTGAGACACACAACACCTGGAAAATCGGGTAACTCCCACCCCAATACTGCGCTGTAACACCGGCACACCGGAGATTGTATCCCACACCTGGCCGGGAGGGTCCCACGCCCGCGGAGCCTCTCTCCTTGCTAACACAGCAGTCTGCGGCAATCTAACCGCAAGGCAGCAGCGAGGCTGGGGTAGGGGCGACCGCCATCGCTGAGGCTTAAGTAGGTAAATAAAGCCGCTGGGAAGCTCGAACTGGGTGGAGCTCACAGCAGCTCAAGGAAACCTGCCTGTCTCTGTAGACTGCGCCTCTGGGGACAGGGCTCAGCTAAAGGAGTAGAAGCCTGTGAAACGCGAACGACTCTGTCTGACAGCTTTGAAGAGAGCAGGGGATCTCCCAACACGGAGGTTGAGATCTGAGAAGGGGCAGTCTGCCTGCTCAAGTGGGTCACTGACCCCTGAGTAGCCTAACTGGGAGACATCCCCCACTAGGGGCAGTCTGACACCCCACACCTCACAGGGTGGAGTACACCCCTGAGAGGAAGCTTCCAAAGCAAGAATCAGACAGGTGCACTCGCTGTTCAGCAATATTCTATCTTCTGCAACCTCTGCTGCTGATACCCAGGCAAACAGGGTCTGGAGTGGACCTCAAGCAATCTCCAACAGACCTAGAGCTGAGGGTCCTGACAGTCAGAAGGAAACCTATCAAACAGGAAGGACACCTAAATCAAAACCCCATCAGTACGTCACCACCATCAAAGACCAGAGGCAGATAAAAACACAAAGATGGGGAAAAAGCAGGGCAGAAAAGCTGGAAATTCAAAAAATAAGAGCGCATCTCCTCCTGCAAAGGAGCACAGCCCATCGCCAGCAACGGATCAAAGCTGGTCAGAGAATGATTTTGATGAGATGAGAGAAGAAGGCTTCAGTCCATCAAACCTCTCAGAGCTAAAGGAGGAATTACGTACCCAGCGCAAAGAAACTAAAAATCTTGAAAAAAAAGTGGAAGAATTGACAGCTAGACTAATTAATGCAGAGAAGGTCATAAACGAAATGACAGAGATGAAAACCATGACACGAGAAATACGTGACAAATGCACAAGCTTCAGTAACCGACTCGATCAACTGGAAGAAAGAGTATCAGCGATTGAGGATCAAATGAATGAAATGAAGCGAGAAGAGAAACCAAAAGAAAAAAGAAGAAAAAGAAATGAACAAAGCCTGCAAGAAGTATGGGATTATGTCAAAAGACCAAATCTACGTCTGATTGGGGTGCCTGAAAGTGAGGGGGAAAATGGAACCAAATTGGAAAACACTCTACAGGATATCATCCAGGAGAACTTCCCCAACCTAGCAGGGCAGGCCAACATTCAACTTCAGGAAATACAGAGAATGCCACAAAGATACTCCTCCAGAAGAGCAACTCCAAGACACATAATTGCCAGATTCACCAAAGTTGAAATGAAGGAAAAAGTCTTAAGGGCAGCCAGAGAGAAAGGTCGGGTTACCCACAAAGGGAAGCCCATCAGACTGACAGCAGATCTCTCGGCAGAAACTCTACAAGCCAGAAGAGAGTGGGGGCCAATATTCAACGTTCTTAAAGAAAAGAATTTTAAACCCAGAATTTCATATCCAGCCAAACTAAGTTTCATAAGTGAAGGAGAAATAAAATTCTTTACAGATAAGCAAATGCTTAGAGATTTTGTCACCACCAGGCGTGCCTTACAAGAGACCCTGAAGGAAGCCCTAAACATGGAAAGGAACAACCTGTACCAGCCATTGCAAAAACATGCCAAAATGTAAAGACCATCGAGCCTAGGAAGAAACTGCATCAACTAATGAGCAAAATAACCAGTTAATATCATAATGGCAGGATCAAG
>NW_022322726.1:0-2271 GCF_002776525.5 Piliocolobus tephrosceles | reverse complement strand
ATGGCAAAATTGAAATGTCCAATAAAAAACAGAAAGAAACACTCGAAGAAACAGCTCTCTGACATGTCGATTTTTACACAGGGTTAAAGCTTACTCTACATTTCCCATTTTGAAAGTTGGTGTTTGAGGGATCTGCAAAGGGATAATAAGTGGCAACTGGAGGCCTGTGTCAAGGAAGTAAATGTCTTCCATCGAATATTTGAGTGAAACTTTCTGCGCAACTCTTTTGTGAAGTTTCTGCTCATCTCATAGAGCTAAATCATTCTTTGGAATGAGTAGTTTGAAATCACTGGTTCTGTGGAATCTGAGAAAGGACATTTGGAAACACTCTTTAGAATATTCTGAAAAAAATAACCTCAGAGAGAAATCAGAAGGAAGCTTTCTGTGAAACTGCTCTGTGTCTCGTGAGTTCCACTCACACAGTTAAGCTTCTCTTTTCATTGAGCAGTATCATAACACTGTTTTGTTTAGACTGCGAATGGATATTCAGGAGTGCTTTGAGGCTTACGGTGAGAAAGGAAACCGCTTCAGATAGAAACTGGAGAGAATTTTCTGAGGAGTTGCTTTGTGACATGTGCATTCCCCTCACCTTTATTCTCCTAGAGGATTCTGGTATCCCTTTTGGAGAAGAAGCTACCAAGAAACATTCAGGAGTGTAGAGATGGCTCTGGTGAAGTGGAAATATCCTCAGACAAAAAATGAAAGAAGATTTCTGTGAAACTCCTTTGTGTTAGATATATTTATTTGTCTCGAATAGTTAAAACTTCTCTTATATTACGTAGTTTGGAAACTCCGTCATGCATGGATACGTGAAGGGACATTCGGGAAAAACTTCAGGCCTATGGTGAAAGAGGAGATAACTTCAGATAAAAAGTGGAGAGAAAGTTTTTGAGAAACGACTTTGTGATGTATGCATTCCACTCAGGGAGTTATACCTCTTTTCTCACAAGGCAGTGTTTGAACACTGTTCCTGGGAAACTGAAAAAGTGATATTTCGGAGTGCATTGAGGACTATTGCGAATTGTGAAATATACTGAAATAAAATCGAGGAAGAGTCATTCCAGCAATCTGCTCTCTTATCTGTGCATTCACTTCACAGAGTTAATGCTTCCTCTATGTTGCCCAGGTTCGAAACTCTGTCTTTGAAGGATCAGTGAAGGGATATTTAGTGACGCCCACAGGCTTGTAGTGAGCAAGGAAACGTCTTCCGATGAACCCTGCAGCTAAGCTTTCTGCGCAACTGCTTTGCAATGTGTGTATTTGTCTCATAGAGCAAAACCGTTCTTTGGATTGAACAACTTGAAATCACTGTTTTTGATGAATATGAGGAAGTATATTTGGGAATGATCCTTATAACATGGAGAAAGAAGTATCCGCAGGTAAAATCCACAAGGAAGCTTTCTGTGCAACTAATCTGTGTCGTCTTAATGGCTCTCACTCAGTTAAGCCCCTCTTTTCATTAAGCAGTTTTCTAAAAGTCTGTATCCTTGGCGTGTGACGAGATATTCGGGAGCACTTTGAGACTTACGGTGAAAAAGGAAATATGTTCAGACAAGAACTGGAGAGAATCTTTCCGAGGAACTGCCTTGTGACCTGTGCATTCCACTCACTGCCTTGTGACCTGTGCATTCCACTCACAGTGTTATACCTCTCTTCTCATACAAGGTCAGGGAAACCCTTTTGGAGAAACAGGCACCAAGTGATATTCGGGAGCATGTTGGTGCCGAGGGCTAAAAGGGAAATACCCTCAGACTGAAACTGGAAAAAGATTTCTAGGAAACCTCTCTGTGGTATGTGTAATCATTTCACATTGATAATGCTCTCCTTATATTACGAAGCTTGGAAACTGTCATGGAATTATCCACGAAGGGACCTTAGGGAGAACTTTGAGGACTGTGCTGAAAAATGAAATATCTTCCAAAAAAAGGGAAAGAAGCTTTATGTGAATCTCCTTTTTGCTATGTTTATTCATTTCACATAGATGAAGCTTTCTTTACAGTACACAGCTTGGAAACTCCATCGTGGATGGATCCACAAAGGGATATTTGGGATCACATTTGGGCCTCTAGTGAAATAGGAAATATAGTCAGATCAAAACGGGAGAGAAGCTTTCTGAGAAACTGCTTGATGACGTGTGCTTTCCACTCAGGGAGTTATAACTTTCTTCTCATAATGCACAATTTGTACACTGTTACTGTAAAAGCAAAAGAGTGATATTCGGAGCACATTGAAGACTATGGCAAAATTGAAATGTCCAATAAAAAACAGAAA
>NW_022322725.1:0-2271 GCF_002776525.5 Piliocolobus tephrosceles | reverse complement strand
TTTCTGTTTTTTATTGGACATTTCAATTTTGCCATAGTCTTCAATGTGCTCCGAATATCACTCTTTTGCTTTTACAGTAACAGTGTACAAATTGTGCATTATGAGAAGAAAGTTATAACTCCCTGAGTGGAAAGCACACGTCATCAAGCAGTTTCTCAGAAAGCTTCTCTCCCGTTTTGATCTGACTATATTTCCTATTTCACTAGAGGCCCAAATGTGATCCCAAATATCCCTTTGTGGATCCATCCACGATGGAGTTTCCAAGCTGTGTACTGTAAAGAAAGCTTCATCTATGTGAAATGAATAAACATAGCAAAAAGGAGATTCACATAAAGCTTCTTTCCCTTTTTTTGGAAGATATTTCATTTTTCAGCACAGTCCTCAAAGTTCTCCCTAAGGTCCCTTCGTGGATAATTCCATGACAGTTTCCAAGCTTCGTAATATAAGGAGAGCATTATCAATGTGAAATGATTACACATACCACAGAGAGGTTTCCTAGAAATCTTTTTCCAGTTTCAGTCTGAGGGTATTTCCCTTTTAGCCCTCGGCACCAACATGCTCCCGAATATCACTTGGTGCCTGTTTCTCCAAAAGGGTTTCCCTGACCTTGTATGAGAAGAGAGGTATAACACTGTGAGTGGAATGCACAGGTCACAAGGCAGTGAGTGGAATGCACAGGTCACAAGGCAGTTCCTCGGAAAGATTCTCTCCAGTTCTTGTCTGAACATATTTCCTTTTTCACCGTAAGTCTCAAAGTGCTCCCGAATATCTCGTCACACGCCAAGGATACAGACTTTTAGAAAACTGCTTAATGAAAAGAGGGGCTTAACTGAGTGAGAGCCATTAAGACGACACAGATTAGTTGCACAGAAAGCTTCCTTGTGGATTTTACCTGCGGATACTTCTTTCTCCATGTTATAAGGATCATTCCCAAATATACTTCCTCATATTCATCAAAAACAGTGATTTCAAGTTGTTCAATCCAAAGAACGGTTTTGCTCTATGAGACAAATACACACATTGCAAAGCAGTTGCGCAGAAAGCTTAGCTGCAGGGTTCATCGGAAGACGTTTCCTTGCTCACTACAAGCCTGTGGGCGTCACTAAATATCCCTTCACTGATCCTTCAAAGACAGAGTTTCGAACCTGGGCAACATAGAGGAAGCATTAACTCTGTGAAGTGAATGCACAGATAAGAGAGCAGATTGCTGGAATGACTCTTCCTCGATTTTATTTCAGTATATTTCACAATTCGCAATAGTCCTCAATGCACTCCGAAATATCACTTTTTCAGTTTCCCAGGAACAGTGTTCAAACACTGCCTTGTGAGAAAAGAGGTATAACTCCCTGAGTGGAATGCATACATCACAAAGTCGTTTCTCAAAAACTTTCTCTCCACTTTTTATCTGAAGTTATCTCCTCTTTCACCATAGGCCTGAAGTTTTTCCCGAATGTCCCTTCACGTATCCATGCATGACGGAGTTTCCAAACTACGTAATATAAGAGAAGTTTTAACTATTCGAGACAAATAAATATATCTAACACAAAGGAGTTTCACAGAAATCTTCTTTCATTTTTTGTCTGAGGATATTTCCACTTCACCAGAGCCATCTCTACACTCCTGAATGTTTCTTGGTAGCTTCTTCTCCAAAAGGGATACCAGAATCCTCTAGGAGAATAAAGGTGAGGGGAATGCACATGTCACAAAGCAACTCCTCAGAAAATTCTCTCCAGTTTCTATCTGAAGCGGTTTCCTTTCTCACCGTAAGCCTCAAAGCACTCCTGAATATCCATTCGCAGTCTAAACAAAACAGTGTTATGATACTGCTCAATGAAAAGAGAAGCTTAACTGTGTGAGTGGAACTCACGAGACACAGAGCAGTTTCACAGAAAGCTTCCTTCTGATTTCTCTCTGAGGTTATTTTTTTCAGAATATTCTAAAGAGTGTTTCCAAATGTCCTTTCTCAGATTCCACAGAACCAGTGATTTCAAACTACTCATTCCAAAGAATGATTTAGCTCTATGAGATGAGCAGAAACTTCACAAAAGAGTTGCGCAGAAAGTTTCACTCAAATATTCGATGGAAGACATTTACTTCCTTGACACAGGCCTCCAGTTGCCACTTATTATCCCTTTGCAGATCCCTCAAACACCAACTTTCAAAATGGGAAATGTAGAGTAAGCTTTAACCCTGTGTAAAAATCGACATGTCAGAGAGCTGTTTCTTCGAGTGTTTCTTTCTGTTTTTTATTGGACATTTCAATTTTGCCAT
>NW_022322724.1:7661-18405 GCF_002776525.5 Piliocolobus tephrosceles | reverse complement strand
GGACCCCTTGCCCTCCATTCCCACCCCATCACACTGCGTGTCAGAAACGGGACCCCGCCCACGAACGCCCCACAGTTCTGCACCCGGGGACCTGAGCAGGCGGCCCTCACAGGGCTTTAGGATTCGGGGGAGGCCGGGAGGACGCGGCGCTCACCTGAGCGGGGTCCCTGAGCGCGGCCGCCGCCATCCGAGCCTGTGGGTAGAGCGGGCGGGGCGACAACGACCGACGAGAGGGCCCGCGCCACCGTGGGCGCCGCCACCGAGCCTCAGACCCGCCTCTGAGCGGCGAGAACAGAAGGCGGAGCCACCACGCCTTCCGACGCTGGGTCGCCTCAGCGCACAAGCAGCTTCTACCAGGCTGAGTTCTCCTGAGAGCAGCGAAAGTGACCGCCCAGGGGAGCCGCGGGAAGCCCCGCCCATTGCGCGTCGCACGTTCGGGCAGGCCTCTTTTCATTGGCCAAGCATCGCGGCTCCAGGCGCGGCGCCTTCTGGGCAGTGTAGTTCCCATGGCGCCAAACCTAGAGGAAGTGGGTGTAACATCGGAGATGGAGATTGGAGATGATACATGATGACGGAGATGGAGATGGAGATGATGGAGATGGAGATGGAGATGATGATGGAGATGGAGATGAAGATGGAGATGATGATGGAGATGCAGATGATGGAGATGGAGATGATGATGAAGATGGGGATGATGGCGAAGATGGAGATGGAAATGATGGAGTAGGTAATGGAGAATGGAGGAGAAATGAGTGTGGAGAACTCTCGGACTCATCTGGAGCCTGTTGTAATTGGAGATGGGATTGGATTTCAGTTTCCTACAGCTGATACTCCGATCCTTCCTTCTTTGGAAGGACTCAAAGAGGATCTTCAGGGCCACAATAAAGAGGTTTATCTGGGCAGAGCCACGTATACCTTCCTAAATTTCCTTTGGCAAGGGGACACCCAATATTAAAGTTAACAGTGGCCAAGCAATGCCTGATGTATGATAATAAGAAAAGGCTCTGAATTCTGGATGTAGGTGATAAGAGAGTAGGGGAGCCCAAGGATTTACATTCCTCCTTCACCCCATGCTCATTTGTGCTCTTTCCTTCCTCAAGGACCCAACGTTGATGTACAGGCAGAACAATAGGAGGCAAACCCATAAACCAACTCCCCCTCAATTTCTCTCCTTCATCCATGTCTGCTCCATGTTCCTTTCACAGTTACTACAGGACTGAATGAAGGGGGACGAACACAGAAATGAAAACAAAGGCAAAATAAATCTGTTTTAAAGAAGGGGTCAGAGGGCTCCTTTCTTCTAGTTAGCAAAGGCCCTGAGCTTCCACAGCCCTTCATATTTATTGGGTAAAAAGAGCAGGGAGGAGGAGCTAATGATTGGTCAGCTGCTTGATTGATCACAGGTTCACATTACTGCAAACAGGCTTCAGATGTGCCTAGTCACAAGAAACATTTGTACCTGGGGTGTGACTGCCCTCAGCATTCCTTCTTGGTGGCAGAAGCAGTTTGTCAGTTTGCCAACAACCTACTTTAATGAGAACAGTTT
This sequence comes from Piliocolobus tephrosceles, assembly GCF_002776525.5. Lineage (NCBI taxonomy): Eukaryota > Metazoa > Chordata > Mammalia > Primates > Cercopithecidae > Piliocolobus > Piliocolobus tephrosceles. The sequence goes on along the minus strand of NW_022322724.1, from coordinate 16,859 downwards.
GCTGTTTACTCCAGTGGTATACTGAGTTGATCACAACACTCATTCTTTCGGCCTCCAACATCTCCCCCTTTCTGTCTTTGAATTAATTGAATAAGATCTGTCCCTATGTTATGGAGATTGATGCCAGTGTGACTCCAGTCAGTCCTCATGCCATCTTCGCATTCAGATTCAGCTGGCTCATGGCTTCCACTGGGAGAACCAGGCCCATGGTTGGAATCCCAGTTTCCCCTTCCATGGTTGCACACACCTTGAGGGTATCCACATGGTTTGTCCATCTCCTGTAAAAACACAAGCATACCCTCATCTCCACGTTAGTAAATCTACCGAAAACTTTCCACTGATAACGAGAGACAGGCTCTTTCTGATTAATAGAAGGCATAGAGAAAGCAAATCAAGGATTAACAGAAGGCACAGAGAAAACAAATTGAGGTTTATCCTTCTCGTGCAATAGTACAGCAAAAAAAAAAAAAAAAAAATCCCCAAGGTCTACCACCACGAGAGGCCAGTCTCTTAGAATGGCTGCCAGGGATGGCAGACCCTGCTATAATGCACCCATTGGTTTAATCTGTGTATTAATAGCTCTCAAATCATGTAGCAATCGCCATTTACCTGACTGTTTTGGAATCACAAATACTGGTGAATTTCAAGGGCTGACTCTTCTATATGTCCTGCTTCCAATCGCTCTTCTACTAACTGATGGAGTTGAATCAATTTCTCCTGTGATAGAGGATATTGAACCACCCCTACAGGTTTGTCAGTCAGCCACTCTAACGGCAAAACAGTGGGTGGAGGAGAAATACCAATGACCCCCATCAGAAATCCTGATGACCTAGCCCTTTTTCATCTCTTTCTCCAGTTATTGATATAGGATCAGGGTTTCCTTGTATGGACTTTCCTAAGCCTTTTCCACTCTGATATCCCATTTTTTTTAACATTTTAAATCCTGGTTTGTCAATAGTTCCATTTGTGAGTCTCATATCCCATGCTCTAAGTAAATCTCAACCCCACAGATTAACGTATTTGCAACATAAGTTTGAAAAGCACATGACTGGTCTGAGACAGGGTAAAATCTCAGCACTCTTTTGAACACTTTGAGCTGTTCCTACTCCTTCTAGGGATGTAGAAGTTAATTGCAGAGGTCAGGACAGGGGTCAGTTTTTCTTAGATATTAATGACACATTAGCTCCCATAGCCATAAGCCAATAAAACTTCTTTCCTTTAATTTACACTGTACAGGTGGGTCTATTATGGGTTGCAGATGCTATGGGTTCTGATAGATAAATTTGCCATGTAGTTGTACTTCCGAATCCTTGATTCCCTCGTTTCTCCCTTCGTGGAGAAGGGTTCAATTTCCAGGTAATAAGCAACAGTTGAGCAATATATTCTCCTGGTTCAAAAACCCAAAGATCTTGCAACATCACCACTACTAGAATTTCTCCTCATTGTCTGAATCAGCAACTCCTGGGACTACAGTAATATCCTGTAAGTTAAGATGAGTTTTGCCCAAAATTAATCCCATATATCCTGTTGGCAAAGGTCCACAAATACCAGTGGGAATCTTGGTGGGTTTGTCTCCTCCAACTAATGTAACCTGTTCTCTGACTGGGAGGTCTAATCCTGCACTTCCAGGTGTTCCCGCTGCTGGAGGAAGTGGTACAGGCAAGTTTTCATCCACCCTCTCCTGATCACCAGCCTTGATAGGAGTTGTGGGTGGGGCAAAAGACTCTCAAATTTTGAAATTCAGAACATAACAAATTCCAAACAAAACAAATTCTGCCCCATGTTACCTTGATTCAAAAATTTCCCATTCTCTGTACCTCTTTAGGACGCTGACCAGTACCTCTTTAGGGCACTGGCCTTATATCCACTGCTGGCAGACTCATCCTGGAGTTTCTCATTTGTCTGATCAGTTTCACTTCTTCAGCTCCAGCAGACTTTCATTGTTTATGGTCCCTGTAGGTCCCTGTTAGTCCCTGTGAGTCCCTGCAAGTCCCTTCAAGTCCCTTTTCTTCCCTATTCATCTCTATTCATCCGTACTTGTCCCCGCAGGTCTCTTCAGGTCCCTGTTTGTCCCTGTTTGGGCGCCACTTGTGATGGTTACTACGGGACTGAATGAAGGGGGATGAACAAGAAATGAAAACATAAGACAAAATAATCTGTTTTAAAGAAGGGGTCAGGGGCTCCTTGCTTCTTGTGAGCAATGGCCCTGAGTTTTCACAGCCCTTCATATTTATTGGGTAGAAAGAGCAGGGAGGAGAAGCTAATGATTGGTCATCTGTTTGATTGATCACGGGTTCACATTGTTGTGAACAGGCTTCAGATGTGCCTAATCACAAGAAACACTTGTGCCTGGGACGTGACTGCCCTCACCATTCCTTCAGGGTGGCAAACGCAGTTTGTCAGTTCGCAAACCACCTGCTTTCATGAGAACAGTTTGCTGTTTTCTCATACAGCATCCAGTGGTATACTGAGTTAATCACAACCCTCATTCTTTCAGCCTCCAACATGTTCCCACTACTCTTCCATTTCCACATATAAAGCCAATTCCTCACAGGTGGGTAAAATGCCAGACTGTTGTTTACAACACACAACTAGGGATTTTAAAAGTCAAACCTTTATTACGTGTTGTCCCACTACATCCATTCCCATTGAATCTAGTTCCCTCATGTCAATCTAATTTCCCTACTTCTTTTCTTGCCCCTTCCATCTGTGGGCTGAATAATGATCAATTTCAACACAGCCTTGGAATGACTCATGAGGACAAGAGAAAATGAAGCCTTCCCTCCTTCTTGGAGCTTTCTGGAACTGGGTGTTCAGTACTAATTGACTCTGAAAAGGAGGAGGGGAGTCAACAATGGGATTGAGAACATGGTAGAATAGAGAGAGAGACAAGTTCTTTACCCCTTCCATGGCAACTATGGCATGAAGTATTTCAGTTAGACCATTACGTGGCATGTGGAAGGGAGGGGAGGAGGTGAGTGAGGCGGGCTGAATCCATGACAGGAGTGGGACAATGTGTAGATAATCTCCTCCTTCTGAAACCAAGCACAGGAATAAATGCTTCACTTCCTTCAGAACATCTATTAGAAGAATAGATTCTGGATTATTCATCTAATAGATTATGAGTCAGTCACGAAAATTAGCTGGACATCATGACATGAACCTTTGTGAATGAACCTAACAAACATTACAGAATCTAGTCACACAGTGCTAAACATACAGAAAATTCAAAATCTGGCAATAAGAAACAGTATGTCATTTAGGAAAATATATGTATGTGGTAAAACTATAAAGACATTAATAGAATGATTATCAAAATGATTAACAAAAATGTCATGTAAATGTTAGCTTGATGGGGTGAGTCAGGCATGTGAGGCAATGTGAAAAGACAGGATGCCTAGGAAAGTATGTTTTTTATCCAGGCGTGGTGGCAGGCGTCTGCAATCCAGCTACCTGGGAGGCTTAGGAAGGAGCATCGCTTGAACCTGGGAGGCAGAGGTTGCAGTGAGCTGAGATCACACCACTGCACTCTAGCCTGGGTGACAGAGTGAGACTCTGTCTCAAAAAATAAGTAAAAAAAGAAAGAAATGATGTTTTATCACTACTGGTTGTTTTTTTACAGATGTGGTTTTAATTAAAAAACAAACTATATGTCATATCAACATTATAGTGAATTGTGTGATAGTTTTGAAATAAAGAGTATATGTAGACAATTTAGTATTATTACAGGAAGAGACAACCAACTAAAACAGACTCATGTGTAGAATTGCAAATAACATGATTAGTGAGGACAGAGTAGACTATTTAATCATTTGGTTTAGGTAAAATCATTATCTACATAAAAAATTCGCGTATAACTCTTTGAATGCACAAAACAAATCCCATGAAGCTATTTTGTTGTTGTTAAAAGCAACATATGCTGGGTTATATGTTTTCTCTCCATCTTCTGGAATCCATTTTTATTTCCAACCTTTAGGAACATTTACATGTCTATAAGGAGTGGGAACATCAAAGTTTGGGTCCAAGACTCTACCTTTGGCCGTATCTCCTTCAGGACTGGCAAGCACATTCCTCTGTGTTTGGGAAGCCTAACCTACCCAAGATGGCATGAAAAGCAGATGTGCCTCAGGGTCTAATCACAAGTCAACCCTCAACACATGAGCAGCTGCAGGGAATGAGGGAAGGCTGAGGACTGTAACCAACTAAACAAATTTTGATGACATCCCCTGCCATCCCCAAGTTCAGAGCTTAATGGAAGGAGTCACGACCCAGCAGCTCTGGAAACTTTGGACTTCCATGGAGATGGCCACCTGGTCCTTAGACACTTGAAGTCTGGTTGCCTCAGCTAGAGAGCGAAGACTAACTTCCCATCTGAACTATCCTTATAAGGAAAAGTAGGGAGGAAGATGAGGCCACAGGATGGGAAAATATAACCCTGTCCTCAAGGAGGAAGAAGCCTAATATTTCAGAAGAGCAGTTCTGCTCCACAGCAGGTAAGCAGTCCTATGTCCTGTTATTGCCCAAACACAGTCTTATATTCAAAGGCACTATCCTAGCAGATGTTGCCTTGATGATTATAAACTCCTGTGAAGCTCCAGTGGAACCAAGGAGCCAGGATCACCAACTACTCAAGAGTACAGCTATTCCTAACCACTATAGTAATCTACTCTTCCGCAGATACCACATCTTTGAGACTTATCTGGATGTCCTTGCTCTGCTGAACACTGACTCAACAAAAAGTGACTGAAAATATGAAACTTTTCCTCTGCACGTACCACCCAAATACACCATTCTCTCCTCCCAGGTCAAGCCTTGAAAATATTGGTCTGGCTTTCTAGAATTTGCTAAGTCCATATTCTACCTGGGAACTGAACCTAGAATGGTAAAAAAACCAACCAAACAAACAAACATAAATAACAAATGCCAGGAGTTGTTCTAAGTAGTGGTGAAAATAATAGGGGAAATGAAGGGGAGAATGTGAGGGAATTGCAGTTGTATTGAGGACAGAGTTGGAAATGTTTAAGCTGAAGGCTGAGGACAGTGCCCATTCAGATGAGCTGCATGTGGGTGGCTTTCTTGAAGGTGATAATTGAGTTGACCCCCCCCCAAAAAAATGAGAAGGAGGCAGCTATGAAAGAACAAACTTTAAAATATTCAGGTAAAAGGTAGAGCAAGTGTCAAAGAGATGTGATGGGAGAAAACTTGGTGAATTGTAGTAACAGGAAGGAGGATACGGTGGCTGAGCCAGGGCATGCAGAAAGCAGTGATGTGAGAAACTGGACATGATTGTGCATTCAGTGGTCAGTTTGCAGCTCTTTCCTCCTCCCTCATGCCACTTTAGGGTTAATTCGTTCTCCTACTCCTGGCCCCAGGATCATGGATGTGATTTCTGTCTCCTTGGAGTTTTAGGAATACACATTTCCAAAGTTGTGTACATGGAATCCAACACCATGTAGCTTTTTCAGTCTGGCCTCATTCACTTAGTGTAATGCATTTGTGATTCACCCTTGTTTTGTGTAGCAATGCCTTATTTCTGTTTATTTATATTTTTTGAGAAGGAATTTTGCTCTTTTTGCCCAGGCTGGAGTGCAGTGGCCCTATCTCAGCTCACTGCAACCTCTGCCTCCTGGGTTCAAGCGATTCTCCTGCCTCAGTCTACCAGGTAGCTGGGATTATAGGCATGGGCTACCATGCCTGGCCAATTTTGTATTTTTAGTAGAGACAGGGTTTCTCCATGTTAGGCACTCCACGTTGGTCAGGCTAGTCTCGAACAACCGACCTCAGGTGATCTACCCACCTCGGCCTCCCAGCGTGCTGGAATTACAAGTGTGAGCCACCAACTGTTTCTTAATCTGTATCTAAGTCAAAGTTTGGAACTATTTAGTTACTAGGATCTTCAGTCTACAAAAGAGGGATGATTCTGTCAGTATTTTTTGTAAGCAACTGGAAGAATAATCTGGTCACATTCTAAAATATTATGTAATATTTAAGATTTTGAACTGTAAAAATGATATTTTCTTAGATGTCTACTTGTAGCATAGAGTGGAAATAATTTTTCTTTTTACAAGTAAAATGTTTATTAGAGCATTATTCTAAAAAGTATTATATTTTTAGATTTTTAATCTAAAAATATTTATTTTTGTATTCACTTATTTTTATTTTTTGAGATGGAGTCTCACTCTGTCACCCAGGCCGGAGTGCAATGGTGCGACCTTGGCTCATGCAACTTCCGCCTCCCAGGTTCAAGTGATTCTCCTGTCTCAGCCTCCCAAGTAGCTGCAATTACAGGGGCGTGCCACCATGCCCGGCTAATTTTTGTATTTTTAGTAGAGACGGGGTTTCACCATGTTAATCAGACTGGTCTCAAACTCCTGACCTCAGGTGATCCTTCTGCCTCAGCATACCAAAGTGCTAGGATTATAGGTGTGAGCCACCATGCCCGGCCTAAACTTTTTAATCAATTACTAATCATTTTTATTTATATTGTAACACAACCCATTAAGTTATACGGATAAACAAAGTCTAGTTATGGTTAGAAATCTCTTATTCTGCTATCCATGGTGGCTCACGGCTGTAATCCCAACACTTTGGGAGGCCAAGGTGGGTGGTTCACCTGATGTCAGGAGGTCAGGACCAGCCTGGCCAACATGGTGAAACCCCTCTCTACTAAAAATACAAAAAAATTAGCCAGGTGTGGTGGTGAATGCTTGTATTCCCAGCTACTCGGGAGGATGAGGTAGGAGAATCACCGGGACCCAGGAGGTGGAGGTTGCAGAGAGCCAAGGTAGGGCCACTGCATTCCAGACTGGGCAACAAGAGCAAAACTCCTTCTCAAAAATAAAAAATAAATCTCTTGCTCCATTAAAATGTTTTGTGGTACTGTGAGAAAATGCAAAATCATTTTTACCATTTCTATCATTCTGAAATAAAATTTAATTCTGACAAAATATGATTTTAAAACATGTAAATATGGTACTCATGAATTTTTTTCGGTGTTGGAGTCTCCTCCTGACTGGGTTGTTTCCATTCTCTCTACTGTTTTTCCTACATAAATGCAAATAAATAGAAGAAAGATTCTTTAGAAACATATAAAACTCCTGTTCCTCATTAATCTTTTACTTCACCAGTTTTAGCTCTCATTGATGATTTTCTATCTCTACCTATTTTAACTGCCACTTTACTATAAAGTATAACTTTTTCTTTCCTACTTCATTCATTTATTCATTTATGTCTGTAGACCCATGGATTATTTTTTTCTCTTTAAACAGATTTAATGAAGTGTAATTTACACACAATAAAATTTGCCAATTTCAAATGTACAGTTCAATGAATACTGGTCAATATATACAGTTGACCCTTGAACAATGTGGGGATTAGAGATGCTGTGTATAATGAGCTTTAAAGGTTCTTATGACTCCATGATCTTCAGGCCAAATTAGAGGGTGTTTAGGTCAAGTAGACCACTTCCATACCTTTGGTGTTGATCTCATGGGGTTCTGGATGGCCAGGGGCATTGTCCAACGTCAAAAGAACTTTAAAGGCAGTTCCTTACTGTCAACGGACTTCATGACTTCAGGAACAAAGCATTAATGGGAACAAGCCAGAAAAAAAAGGTTCTCATTGTCCAGGTCTTCTTGTTGTACAACCAAAAGACTGACAGCTTATGCAAGGGTTTGGGGTTAGCAGTTTTGTAGATAAGCGCAGTCCTTATCATAAAACCAACTACATTTGAACAAAACACTAGAGTTAGCCTATCCCTTTCTGTTTTAAATCTTGGTATGTGCTTCTCTTACTTACTAATAAATGTCCTTTGTGGCAGTTTTTCCCAAAATAGGGCACTTTATTTGCATTAAAAGCCTGTTTAGGCCAGGCACGGTGGCTCATGCCTGTAATCCCAGCACTCTGGGAGGCCGAGGCGGGTGGATCATGAGGTCAGGGGTTCAAGACCAGCTTGGCCAAGATGGTGAAACCCTGTCTCTAATAAAAATACAAAAATTAGCCGGGTGTAGTGGTGAGCGCCTGTAATCCCAGCTACTCGGGAGGCTGAGGCAGAAAATTGCTTGAATCTGGGAGTCAGGAGTTGCAGTGAGCCAAGATCGCACCACTGCACTCCAGGCTGGGCAACAGAGTGAGGCTCCATCACAAAAATAAGTAAATAAATAGCTAGCTAGCTAGCTGGGCATGGTGGTGGGCGCCTGTAATCCCAGATACTTTCAGAGGCTGAGGCAGGAGAATTGCTTGAAGCCTGGAGGCGGAGGGTGCAGTGAGCCAAGATTGCGCCTTTGCACTCCAGCCTGGGAGACAAGAGCAAAACTCTTGTCTCAAAAAAACAAAAACAAAAACAAAAAACAATAAACAAACAAAAAAATCAAAACACCTGTTCAGGTTGATATAATTTCTTGTCAGTGATTCTCTTAATGGAACCTAAGACATTGTTGACTGCCTCTTGGTCGGCAGAAGTTGCTTCTTCTATTATCTTGACTTTTTTTTTTCTTTTTCTTTTTTTTCGTGAGATGGACTCTGGCTTTGTCGCCCAGGCTGGAATGCAACGGCGTGACTCGCCTCACTGCAACCTCTGCTTCCCAGGTCCAAGCAATTCTCCTGCCTCAGCCTCTTGAGTAGCTGGAATTACAGGCATGCGCCACCAAGCATGGCTAATTTTTGTATTTTTAGTAGAGAGGGGGTTTCACCACATTAGTCAGGCTGGTCTCGCACTTCTGACCTCGTGATCCAGCCACCTTGGCCTCCCAAAGTGCTGGGATTACAGGCTTGAGCCACCACACCCGGGCTTGACCCTGACATTTTTAAAGCCAAACATCTTTCTAAAATTATCAAACTATCCCTTGCTGGCATTAAATTCTCCAGCTTTACATCTTTCACCTTCCTTTTGCTTTCAGTTGTCATATAATGACTGTTTCCATTATTGAGTCTCTCTGTCCGCCTTTCCCATGGCAATTCTGCACCCACATGAAAGCTGCATTTTCAAATGAGATAAAAATACATTTTGCAGAAAGTGCAAGATTTTCGTGCCTGTGGGCGTAGCCACAGCAATGTCTTTATTTCCTTTTTTGTTCATTTGTTTTTAACAATGATTCTTATACTGGATTAATTTATCTTGAAATGGTGGGCAACTACAGCTGCAAACCTCAATCTATAGTACATATGTACAGTCTATTTTTTTTTTTTTTTTTTTTTTTT
>NW_022322724.1:5947-7561 GCF_002776525.5 Piliocolobus tephrosceles | reverse complement strand
TTTTGAGACGGAGTCTTGCTCTGTCGCCCAGGCTGGAGTGCAGTGGCCGGATCTCAGCTCACTGCAAGCTCTGCCTCCCGGGTTCACGCCATTCTCCTGCCTCAGCCTCCCCAGTAGCTGGGACTACAGGCGCCCGCCACCTCGCCCGGCTAGTTTTTGTATTTTTAGTAGAGACGAGGTTTCACCGTGTTAGCCAGGATGGTCTCGATCTCCTGACCTCGTGATCCGCCCGTTTTGGCCTCCCAAAGTGCTGAGATTACAGGCTTGAGCCACCGCGCCCGGCCCTATGTACAGTCTATTTGTACATATAGTACAAAACAATTCAGCTGTTTCTTGTAATGTCATGACTTCTCCCTGCTTCTTGGAAGCACTTCCAGCATCACTATTGGCACTTCATAGAGGCCTCACAGTGTTATTTAAAGTTTACAATATTGCAGTAAACACTATGGAAAATATATTAGAACCTTGAGAGATCACTTTTTACTGCAATATGTGATTTACTGGAGTGATGAACTGCTCACGTGGAGATGATTAACATCACGAGGTTCTTTAAGTGAATACTCACAACACTGTGATCAACAGGAGATGGCTACAAAATCGATCTCCCGGGCTCAGGTGATATTCCCACTTCAGCCCCCTGAATAGCTGGAACCACAGGTGGGTGGCACCATACCCAGCTAATTTTTCTTTCTTTCTTTTTTTTTTTTTTTGTAGAGATAGGTCCTCACTATATTTCCCAGGCTGGTCTCAAATTTCTGAGACCCACGCACCCTCCAAAAGTGCTGGGGTTACAGGTGTGAACCACCACACCCAGCCTCTACAGAAAAATTTAAAAATTAGCCAGTGTGGAGACATGTGCTTGTGGTCTCAGTTGGGGAGGCCGAGGCAAGAGGATCACTTGAGCCCAGGAATTTCTGTCTGCAGCAATCTATGGTCATGTCACTGCCCTCCAGCCGGGGTGACAGAGGGAGACCCTATTAAAACACACACACACACACACACGCATGATTATGACTTAATACTGTATCATTACATTCGTTTACGTTTCTCTGGGATCACCATGTACACTCTGTGTTTGTGTGACTATTGACTAATTTTAACCTTTTATAACAGATTTATATATATTTTATGGTAGTAAATGATAAAATAGAAGCTACATATATTTTGTGTTATGCATTCTTGGTATATACCTATTTCAATGAATTCTGGTTTTTTGAAATTGTCTCAAATATTCAAGAATATATATCCAATATATTTATTGAAAAAAATTCACATATAATTGGACCTGTGCATTTCAAACCTGTGTTATTTAAGGGTCAGCTGGGCCGGGCGCGGTGGCTCAAGCCTGTAATCCCAGCACTTTGGGAGGCCGAGACGGGCGGATCACAAGGTCAGGAGATCGAGACCATCCTGGCTAACATGGTGAAACCCCGTCTCTACTAAAATACAAAAAAATTAGCCGGGCGTGTTGGCGGGCGCCTGTAGTCCCAGCTACTCGGGAGGCTGAGGCAGGAGAACGGCGTGAACCCGGGAGGCGGCGCTTGCAGTGAGCTGAGATCCGGCCACAGCACTCCAGCCTGGGCGACAGAGTGAGACTCCGTCTCAAAAAAAAAA
>NW_022322724.1:0-5847 GCF_002776525.5 Piliocolobus tephrosceles | reverse complement strand
AAAAAAAAAAAAAAAAAAAAAGGGTCAGCTGTACTGTCATGAAACCACCAACAGTCATGATAGAAAAAATTGCCATTGCCGATAATATTTTCCTGTACTCTTTCAGTCAGAACCTTCCCCCTCAGACCCCAGGCTCAATAACCAGTGATCTGCATTCTTTTACTCTAGTTTTGCAGCTTCTTCATTTCATATAAATGGAATGATACTGGATGTCAACTTTTGTGTCTGGCTTCTTCCACTTAGCTCAGGGCTTTTCAGATTTATCTATGCTGTTTTTGCTTGTATTCATAGTTTATTCTTTTATGTTGTTGAATCGTATTTTATGTTAAGGATATGCCACAATTGATTATTTATTCTTCTGTTCATGGACACTTTAGTTTGTGCGTGTGTGTGTGTGTGTGTTTTAAAAACAAATTCTGGTGTTTAGGTTTTATAAATAAAACTGCTGAGCGTGCAAGCGTATTTCTAGGACATCTGTTTTTGTTCTCTTGGGGATATCCCTATAGGTAAGATTCCTAAGCTATATGGTAAGGTTATGCTACCTTTAAAGCTGCTACACTTTTTTCTGAAGTTGTTTTACTACTTTTGCAACTTTGTTGAAGAGACTGACAATAGATTGTTGTGTGAGTGTATTTCTGGGTTCTCTATTCTCTTCTGTTCATTTCCATGTCTGTCCTTTAGCTAATACTGTACCCTCTCAATCACTGTACCTTTATATGTCTTGAAGTCATAAAGATTTTCAGACTTATTCTTATTTATAAAATTGTTTGGGCAATTAGTCCAGGCCTTTTCTATTTCCATGTAACTTTTTAGAATACATTTGTAAATTTTTATTTAAAAGATCAGGTTTTCATTGGGATTGTCTCAACCTATAGAACAGTTAAAGGAAAACTGACAACTCAGAAGTATCAAGGCTCAGATTCAGGAACTTCTTGTGTCATTTATTTATGCCTTCTTTAATGTCTCTCAGGAATATTTTAAAGTTCTTGAACATATTTTGTTAAATTTATTTCTAAATATTTCATATTTTTATGTTATTGCAAAGTACTTTTTTTTTCAGTTGCCAAGCATGTATTTGCTAGCTATATACCAACCTAGTCTAGAGACACCTACTTTTTATACACTGGCCTTTTTATCTTAGGACCTTGCTCAACTCAATTATTAGATCTAGTAGCTGTTTAGTAGATAATTTAGAATTTCCAACATTATCAGGTCATATGTAAATAAGGACAGTTTGGGTTCTGCCTTTACAATAGATTTTTTTTTTTTTTTTTTTTTTTTTGAGACGGAGTCTCACTGTCGCCCAGGCTGGAGTGCTGTGGCCGGATCTCAGCTCACTGCAAGCTCCGCCTCCCGGGTTTTATGCCACTCTCCTGCCTCAGCTTCCCGAGTAGCTGGGGCTACAGGCACCCGCCACCTCGCCCGGCTAGATTTTTGTATTTTTTAGTAGAGACGGGGTTTCACCGTGTTAGCCAGGATGGTCTCGATCTCCTGACCTCGTGATCCGCCCGTCTCGGCCTCCCAAAGTGCTGGGATTACAGGCTTGAGCCACCGCGCCCGGCCTACAATAGATTCTTTTTAACGGGAAGTGATGAATGTTGACTTATTTACGTTATTCCTAATGTTGGGGAACATCAGCTTATCAAATATTTGATCACATATATATCAAATGTGCTGTTAGCTGTTTGTTTTTCATAGATGTGCTGTATCAGGTGGAAGAAATCACCATCTTGTTCTAGTTTGCTGCGTGTATCATAACCTAGTTTTGAATTTTGTAAAATGCTTTTATTACATTTTGAGATTTTCATTTTAGTCTGTTAACATAGATTAAGAAAGAGTTTGAATTGTTTGACCAAATTTGTATTCTTGATAAATCTCACTAGGTTATGATTTACTATTGTTTGTATATGGCTGGATTCAATTTGCTAAATGTCTTTTTGTTTTAGCACGAGTGCAAGTTTATTTTAAAAGCCTTTAGAACAGGAAAGGAAGGCAAGTACGCTTGGAAGAGACCCAAGGGGGTGATTTGATGGACAAGTGCCTCGATTTGCTAAAACTTTCTTAAGGCTCCGTGCCTTCATGTGGTTATTGGTCTATAGTTTTGTCTAATGTCATTGCCTGCTTTAGTGTCCTGTTAATGCTAACTTTCATGTAGTCCAGAATTGTTTGAACCTTTGTCTTTTTGGAAGAGTTTGTATAGAATTGGTATTACTTCTTCATTTAATATTTTGTAAAACTTCTTACATATTCTAGGGATGACCCTCAGCTGATGCCATCAAGAAAAACGAATCTCAGTCCCACAACCACAAAGAACTTAAATATGCTAACAACTGAAATAAGCAAGAAACAGATTCTCCCTGAGACTCTAGAAAGGAACACAATCATGCCAACACTTTGATTTTAACCCAGTGAGACCTCTGTTATATTTATGATAATATATTTGTGTTATTTAAACCATAAGTTTGTGGTGATTTGCTGGGATAGCAATAGAAAGCTAATACATCAACATTATTCTGTGAGCATCTCTTTACTTTCCAATGCAGTATTTCCTCGAATCATGTTGTACCTTTTCTGCCACAATCAGAAAACAGCCTCTTCTCTAAGGAGTTCTGGTTCTTTTTATTAAAAAAATTATATAAACCAGTAACTGGGTATTAAATATGCTCAAAGCTACTGGAATGCCATGGCTTGCTAGGCTGTCTCAGTAAAGACAGAGAATATGTACACATTTATCTATACATTGAATTCTTTATCTGTAGTTAAACCTACAAATATTTCAGAAGTTGGGTATTTAAAAAGATTCTTAAGACTACTGTAGCATACTCACATAAGGCTTTTATTTATAGGCAAAGATGTGGTATAGTAAGAGAATACAACACCAAATGCACAATGAATAAAATAACAAATGGATAAACTGGGCTTCATAAAATTAAGACAATCTGCTCTAGGGAAGATACTGTTAAGAACTGAAAACAAGGCCAAGCATGGTGGCTCATGTCTGTAATCCCAGCACTTTGGGAGGCTGAGGCAGGATGATCACTTGAGGCCAGGAGTTAGAGACTAGTCTGTGCAACATTGCACGACCTCATCTCTAAATTTTAAAAAAGAAAACAAAAGCCACGGACCGTGAGAAAACATTGGCAATGCTTCTATCAAACAAGGGATTTGTCTCCAGAAATATTAAGAACTTGTAACCAACCAAATGTTTTAAAAAACAGGCAAAAAGTACCAACAGACATTTTACTAACAAAGATATATGAGTGACAAGTAAGCACATTAAAAAAAATGCTCAAAACTGAGTCACTGGAAAAATACAAATTAAGAACTACAATGAAATACTAGTGCACACTTAGTAAAATGGCTAAAATGAATGGCCTATGACTTCTATATATATAAATTGTCAGTAATGTGAAGAAATGGAAAACCTAATATATTCCAGGAGGGAATATGAAATGCTAACCATTTAGAACACAATTTGGCAAGCTTTTAAAATTTCAAACATTTGGATCTACTCACAGAGTAACTGAGTGAGGAATCTTGCAGCCCTGTTACAAAGCCAAAAGGGTGAAAATTATAAAAACGCAATTCAGTCTCTGGAAATGGCCATAAGGGTGTACGACAAATAAATATTTATTAAAGATCTAACACTCATAAGAACAGCAAAAGTCAGTCACATCTGAACCAAAACAACTCCTTTCCTCCCCCAACTCCAAACTCAGCGGGATTAAAACTCCATTCGACTGGTGCAGCCAAGAATACAGGGCTCCCTCTCTCTGGAGCTCCAAGGCAGGGGGCTGTCTTCTCAGGAAGGACAATCTGTCAGGAATTCTCATCCTGCCTCCAGTGTGCTTATTTAGATGAATGACGTTCAATTGCCAGCTCCCTCATAAAGGCCATCCTCAGAGTTTCTGTTTTAAGTGAGGTCATATTGATTCAGAGACAGTATATAACCCGCCACCCTAAGGCCTTTCTCCAGTCTAAACTTTCTGGTGTTGAATAGGGTTAGGCCTTTGGCTGAAACCCTTTTCTATATTCACTACATTGTCCACTTTGCGAACTGTTCAGTGTTGAACGAGATTGGAGGTGTGGCTAAGGGATTTCCATCTGTTATCTTCAGGACTTTTTTCCACTGTGAACCTTCTGGTGTTATAAATAAGGTTGAAACACTGGCTAAAGGATTTCGCACAATCACTGCATTTCTCCAGTGTGAATCCTTCGGTGTTTAAAAAGACTGGAGTTGTGGCGAAAAAATTTCCCACATTCCCTGCACTCATAAGGCCTTGCTCCAGAGTGAACCCTCTGATGTTTAATGAGGCTGGAATTCTCTCTAAACAATCTCCCACATTCATCGCACTTAAAAGGCTTTTCTCCAATGTGAACTTTTCGATGTTGCATGAGGGTTGAGCTTTGGCTAAAAAACTTCCCACATTCCGTGCACTCATAAGGCTTTGCTCCAGTGTGAACCCTCTGATGTCTAACAAGGGTGGAATTCTCTCTAAATAATCTCCCACATTCATTGCACTTAAAAGGCTTTTCTCCAGTGTGAACTTTTCGATGTTGCATAAGGCTTGAGCTTTGGCTAAAAAACTTCCCACATTCGCTGCACTCATAAGGCCTTTCTCCAGTGTGAACACGCCAATGTTTGATAAGGTTGGACTTGTGGCTATAGAATTTTCCACATTCACTGCACTTATAAGGTCTTTCTCCAGTGTGAACTCTCTGATGTTTCATGAGGCTGGAGTTGAAACTAAACAATTTTCCACATTCACTGCACTCATAAGGCCTGACTCCAGTGTGGATTTTGTGATGCTGAACAAGTGTGGAATTATGCCTGAAAGCTTTTCCACATTCACTGCATGTAAAAGGCTTTTCTCCAGTGTGAACTCTCTGGTGTTCAACGAGATGAGCATTACGGCTAAAGGATTTTCCACAGTCACTACACCCATAAGGCCTTTCTCCAGTGTGAACTATTTGGTGTATAAAAAGGTTGGACATATCTCTAAATAACTTCCCACATTCACTGCATTCATAAGGCTTTTCCCCAGTGTGTAGTCTCTGGTGCTGAACAAGTAAATATTTCTGCCCAAAGGCTTTCCCACACTCACTGCATTTGAAATGCCTTTTTCCAGCATGAAAGGCCTCCCTACTTTTGGAGCTCCTATGTGACTTCTCTCCCGTGTGAGTCACCTGGTGCTTGAGAGTAACTGAGCTGGTCGAGGGGTCCTTCCCAACCTCCCTGCTTTGCAAGGACTTCTCTGATAGTTGAACTTTGCTACTCCTCAAAACTGGAACCCTGCCCTGTTGTCTTTTTGAGGATTTCTCTCCACAGTGCTGCTTCTGGTGTTGCTGAACATTTGAACTGCACAGTCCTACAGAAGCACTCTGCTCAGGGGCCTCCTCGGCCTCGGCTCCATGCCAACAACCTGAAAGAAGAGACATGTTGATGAAGTAAACATAGTCTTTGGTGTGAGGAGGCAGCATTCTCACAGATGTGTCTGACACACACAGTAATTATTACCTGGGGCTGCTGGCAGAAATGAGGGGGGCTAGCTCTCGGCAGGGAAGGGCCTGCTATGCAGTGCTGAACCACTGGCCAGCTCAAGGATTTGGGGAGGCCTCATGAGCACCAAGGATGCAAGGACTGGGTGTAGCACAGGGAGGAGAGGCAGAGTCCCCAACACAATCCTCTGCAAATGGCTTTCCAGAGGACTTTGGCTGCTGGAGACACAGGAACACGGCACAGAAGGTTATGTCCAGGTCCAGAAAAATTCAACTGCAACCAAATAGCTGGTGCTCAAGGACTATGCAAGGATAAGCGCCCACCTCACCACATATTCAGTGAAAGCC
>NW_022322723.1:12558-18405 GCF_002776525.5 Piliocolobus tephrosceles | reverse complement strand
GGCTTTCACTGAATATGTGGTGAGGTGGGCGCTTATCCTTGCATAGTCCTTGAGCACCAGCTATTTGGTTGCAGTTGAATTTTTCTGGACCTGGACATAACCTTCTGTGCCGTGTTCCTGTGTCTCCAGCAGCCAAAGTCCTCTGGAAAGCCATTTGCAGAGGATTGTGTTGGGGACTCTGCCTCTCCTCCCTGTGCTACACCCAGTCCTTGCATCCTTGGTGCTCATGAGGCCTCCCCAAATCCTTGAGCTGGCCAGTGGTTCAGCACTGCATAGCAGGCCCTTCCCTGCCGAGAGCTAGCCCCCCTCATTTCTGCCAGCAGCCCCAGGTAATAATTACTGTGTGTGTCAGACACATCTGTGAGAATGCTGCCTCCTCACACCAAAGACTATGTTTACTTCATCAACATGTCTCTTCTTTCAGGTTGTTGGCATGGAGCCGAGGCCGAGGAGGCCCCTGAGCAGAGTGCTTCTGTAGGACTGTGCAGTTCAAATGTTCAGCAACACCAGAAGCAGCACTGTGGAGAGAAATCCTCAAAAAGACAACAGGGCAGGGTTCCAGTTTTGAGGAGTAGCAAAGTTCAACTATCAGAGAAGTCCTTGCAAAGCAGGGAGGTTGGGAAGGACCCCTCGACCAGCTCAGTTACTCTCAAGCACCAGGTGACTCACACGGGAGAGAAGTCACATAGGAGCTCCAAAAGTAGGGAGGCCTTTCATGCTGGAAAAAGGCATTTCAAATGCAGTGAGTGTGGGAAAGCCTTTGGGCAGAAATATTTACTTGTTCAGCACCAGAGACTACACACTGGGGAAAAGCCTTATGAATGCAGTGAATGTGGGAAGTTATTTAGAGATATGTCCAACCTTTTTATACACCAAATAGTTCACACTGGAGAAAGGCCTTATGGGTGTAGTGACTGTGGAAAATCCTTTAGCCGTAATGCTCATCTCGTTGAACACCAGAGAGTTCACACTGGAGAAAAGCCTTTTACATGCAGTGAATGTGGAAAAGCTTTCAGGCATAATTCCACACTTGTTCAGCATCACAAAATCCACACTGGAGTCAGGCCTTATGAGTGCAGTGAATGTGGAAAATTGTTTAGTTTCAACTCCAGCCTCATGAAACATCAGAGAGTTCACACTGGAGAAAGACCTTATAAGTGCAGTGAATGTGGAAAATTCTATAGCCACAAGTCCAACCTTATCAAACATTGGCGTGTTCACACTGGAGAAAGGCCTTATGAGTGCAGCGAATGTGGGAAGTTTTTTAGCCAAAGCTCAAGCCTTATGCAACATCGAAAAGTTCACACTGGAGAAAAGCCTTTTAAGTGCAATGAATGTGGGAGATTATTTAGAGAGAATTCCACCCTTGTTAGACATCAGAGGGTTCACACTGGAGCAAAGCCTTATGAGTGCACGGAATGTGGGAAGTTTTTTAGCCAAAGCTCAACCCTCATGCAACATCGAAAAGTTCACATTGGAGAAAAGCCTTTTAAGTGCGATGAATGTGGGAGATTGTTTAGAGAGAATTCCAGCCTCATTAAACATCAGAGGGTTCACTCTGGAGCAAGGCCTTATGAGTGCAGGGAATGTGGGAAATTTTTTCGCCACAACTCCAGTCTTTTTAAACACCGAAGGATTCACACTGGAGAAATGCAGTGATTGTGCGAAATCCTTTAGCCAGTGTTTCAACCTTATTTATAACACCAGAAGGTTCACAGTGG
This sequence comes from Piliocolobus tephrosceles, assembly GCF_002776525.5. NCBI lineage: Eukaryota > Metazoa > Chordata > Mammalia > Primates > Cercopithecidae > Piliocolobus > Piliocolobus tephrosceles. Next base: position 16,684 of record NW_022322723.1, on the reverse strand, counting down.
AAAAAAGTCCTGAAGATAACAGATGGAAATCCCTTAGCCACACCTCCAATCTCGTTCAACACTGAACAGTTCGCAAAGTGGACAATGTAGTGAATATAGAAAAGGGTTTCAGCCAAAGGCCTAACCCTATTCAACACCAGAAAGTTTAGACTGGAGAAAGGCCTTAGGGTGGCGGGTTATATACTGTCTCTGAATCAATATGACCTCACTTAAAACAGAAACTCTGAGGATGGCCTTTATGAGGGAGCTGGCAATTGAACGTCATTCATCTAAATAAGCACACTGGAGGCAGGATGAGAATTCCTGACAGATTGTCCTTCCTGAGAAGACAGCCCCCTGCCTTGGAGCTCCAGAGAGAGGGAGCCCTGTATTCTTGGCTGCACCAGTCGAATGGAGTTTTAATCCCGCTGAGTTTGGAGTTGGGGGAGGAAAGGAGTTGTTTTGGTTCAGATGTGACTGACTTTTGCTGTTCTTATGAGTGTTAGATCTTTAATAAATATTTATTTGTCGTACACCCTTATGGCCATTTCCAGAGACTGAATTGCGTTTTTATAATTTTCACCCTTTTGGCTTTGTAACAGGGCTGCAAGATTCCTCACTCAGTTACTCTGTGAGTAGATCCAAATGTTTGAAATTTTAAAAGCTTGCCAAATTGTGTTCTAAATGGTTAGCATTTCATATTCCCTCCTGGAATATATTAGGTTTTCCATTTCTTCACATTACTGACAATTTATATATATAGAAGTCATAGGCCATTCATTTTAGCCATTTTACTAAGTGTGCACTAGTATTTCATTGTAGTTCTTAATTTGTATTTTTCCAGTGACTCAGTTTTGAGCATTTTTTTTAATGTGCTTACTTGTCACTCATATATCTTTGTTAGTAAAATGTCTGTTGGTACTTTTTGCCTGTTTTTTAAAACATTTGGTTGGTTACAAGTTCTTAATATTTCTGGAGACAAATCCCTTGTTTGATAGAAGCATTGCCAATGTTTTCTCACGGTCCGTGGCTTTTGTTTTCTTTTTTAAAATTTAGAGATGAGGTCGTGCAATGTTGCACAGACTAGTCTCTAACTCCTGGCCTCAAGTGATCATCCTGCCTCAGCCTCCCAAAGTGCTGGGATTACAGACATGAGCCACCATGCTTGGCCTTGTTTTCAGTTCTTAACAGTATCTTCCCTAGAGCAGATTGTCTTAATTTTATGAAGCCCAGTTTATCCATTTGTTATTTTATTCATTGTGCATTTGGTGTTGTATTCTCTTACTATACCACATCTTTGCCTATAAATAAAAGCCTTATGTGAGTATGCTACAGTAGTCTTAAGAATCTTTTTAAATACCCAACTTCTGAAATATTTGTAGGTTTAACTACAGATAAAGAATTCAATGTATAGATAAATGTGTACATATTCTCTGTCTTTACTGAGACAGCCTAGCAAGCCATGGCATTCCAGTAGCTTTGAGCATATTTAATACCCAGTTACTGGTTTATATAATTTTTTTAATAAAAAGAACCAGAACTCCTTAGAGAAGAGGCTGTTTTCTGATTGTGGCAGAAAAGGTACAACATGATTCGAGGAAATACTGCATTGGAAAGTAAAGAGATGCTCACAGAATAATGTTGATGTATTAGCTTTCTATTGCTATCCCAGCAAATCACCACAAACTTATGGTTTAAATAACACAAATATATTATCATAAATATAACAGAGGTCTCACTGGGTTAAAATCAAAGTGTTGGCATGATTGTGTTCCTTTCTAGAGTCTCAGGGAGAATCTGTTTCTTGCTTATTTCAGTTGTTAGCATATTTAAGTTCTTTGTGGTTGTGGGACTGAGATTCGTTTTTCTTGATGGCATCAGCTGAGGGTCATCCCTAGAATATGTAAGAAGTTTTACAAAATATTAAATGAAGAAGTAATACCAATTCTATACAAACTCTTCCAAAAAGACAAAGGTTCAAACAATTCTGGACTACATGAAAGTTAGCATTAACAGGACACTAAAGCAGGCAATGACATTAGACAAAACTATAGACCAATAACCACATGAAGGCACGGAGCCTTAAGAAAGTTTTAGCAAATCGAGGCACTTGTCCATCAAATCACCCCCTTGGGTCTCTTCCAAGCGTACTTGCCTTCCTTTCCTGTTCTAAAGGCTTTTAAAATAAACTTGCACTCGTGCTAAAACAAAAAGACATTTAGCAAATTGAATCCAGCCATATACAAACAATAGTAAATCATAACCTAGTGAGATTTATCAAGAATACAAATTTGGTCAAACAATTCAAACTCTTTCTTAATCTATGTTAACAGACTAAAATGAAAATCTCAAAATGTAATAAAAGCATTTTACAAAATTCAAAACTAGGTTATGATACACGCAGCAAACTAGAACAAGATGGTGATTTCTTCCACCTGATACAGCACATCTATGAAAAACAAACAGCTAACAGCACATTTGATATATATGTGATCAAATATTTGATAAGCTGATGTTCCCCAACATTAGGAATAACGTAAATAAGTCAACATTCATCACTTCCCGTTAAAAAGAATCTATTGTAGGCCGGGCGCGGTGGCTCAAGCCTGTAATCCCAGCACTTTGGGAGGCCGAGACGGGCGGATCACGAGGTCAGGAGATCGAGACCATCCTGGCTAACACGGTGAAACCCCGTCTCTACTAAAAAATACAAAAATCTAGCCGGGCGAGGTGGCGGGTGCCTGTAGCCCCAGCTACTCGGGAAGCTGAGGCAGGAGAGTGGCATAAAACCCGGGAGGCGGAGCTTGCAGTGAGCTGAGATCCGGCCACAGCACTCCAGCCTGGGCGACAGTGAGACTCCGTCTCAAAAAAAAAAAAAAAAAAAAAAAAATCTATTGTAAAGGCAGAACCCAAACTGTCCTTATTTACATATGACCTGATAATGTTGGAAATTCTAAATTATCTACTAAACAGCTACTAGATCTAATAATTGAGTTGAGCAAGGTCCTAAGATAAAAAGGCCAGTGTATAAAAAGTAGGTGTCTCTAGACTAGGTTGGTATATAGCTAGCAAATACATGCTTGGCAACTGAAAAAAAAAGTACTTTGCAATAACATAAAAATATGAAATATTTAGAAATAAATTTAACAAAATATGTTCAAGAACTTTAAAATATTCCTGAGAGACATTAAAGAAGGCATAAATAAATGACACAAGAAGTTCCTGAATCTGAGCCTTGATACTTCTGAGTTGTCAGTTTTCCTTTAACTGTTCTATAGGTTGAGACAATCCCAATGAAAACCTGATCTTTTAAATAAAAATTTACAAATGTATTCTAAAAAGTTACATGGAAATAGAAAAGGCCTGGACTAATTGCCCAAACAATTTTATAAATAAGAATAAGTCTGAAAATCTTTATGACTTCAAGACATATAAAGGTACAGTGATTGAGAGGGTACAGTATTAGCTAAAGGACAGACATGGAAATGAACAGAAGAGAATAGAGAACCCAGAAATACACTCACACAACAATCTATTGTCAGTCTCTTCAACAAAGTTGCAAAAGTAGTAAAACAACTTCAGAAAAAAGTGTAGCAGCTTTAAAGGTAGCATAACCTTACCATATAGCTTAGGAATCTTACCTATAGGGATATCCCCAAGAGAACAAAAACAGATGTCCTAGAAATACGCTTGCACGCTCAGCAGTTTTATTTATAAAACCTAAACACCAGAATTTGTTTTTAAAACACACACACACACACACGCACAAACTAAAGTGTCCATGAACAGAAGAATAAATAATCAATTGTGGCATATCCTTAACATAAAATACGATTCAACAACATAAAAGAATAAACTATGAATACAAGCAAAAACAGCATAGATAAATCTGAAAAGCCCTGAGCTAAGTGGAAGAAGCCAGACACAAAAGTTGACATCCAGTATCATTCCATTTATATGAAATGAAGAAGCTGCAAAACTAGAGTAAAAGAATGCAGATCACTGGTTATTGAGCCTGGGGTCTGAGGGGGAAGGTTCTGACTGAAAGAGTACAGGAAAATATTATCGGCAATGGCAATTTTTTCTATCATGACTGTTGGTGGTTTCATGACAGTACAGCTGACCCTTTTTTTTTTTTTTTTTTTTT
>NW_022322723.1:10844-12458 GCF_002776525.5 Piliocolobus tephrosceles | reverse complement strand
TTTTTTTTTTGAGACGGAGTCTCACTCTGTCGCCCAGGCTGGAGTGCTGTGGCCGGATCTCAGCTCACTGCAAGCGCCGCCTCCCGGGTTCACGCCGTTCTCCTGCCTCAGCCTCCCGAGTAGCTGGGACTACAGGCGCCCGCCAACACGCCCGGCTAATTTTTTTGTATTTTAGTAGAGACGGGGTTTCACCATGTTAGCCAGGATGGTCTCGATCTCCTGACCTTGTGATCCGCCCGTCTCGGCCTCCCAAAGTGCTGGGATTACAGGCTTGAGCCACCGCGCCCGGCCCAGCTGACCCTTAAATAACACAGGTTTGAAATGCACAGGTCCAATTATATGTGAATTTTTTTCAATAAATATATTGGATATATATTCTTGAATATTTGAGACAATTTCAAAAAACCAGAATTCATTGAAATAGGTATATACCAAGAATGCATAACACAAAATATATGTAGCTTCTATTTTATCATTTACTACCATAAAATATATATAAATCTGTTATAAAAGGTTAAAATTAGTCAATAGTCACACAAACACAGAGTGTACATGGTGATCCCAGAGAAACGTAAACGAATGTAATGATACAGTATTAAGTCATAATCATGCGTGTGTGTGTGTGTGTGTGTTTTAATAGGGTCTCCCTCTGTCACCCCGGCTGGAGGGCAGTGACATGACCATAGATTGCTGCAGACAGAAATTCCTGGGCTCAAGTGATCCTCTTGCCTCGGCCTCCCCAACTGAGACCACAAGCACATGTCTCCACACTGGCTAATTTTTAAATTTTTCTGTAGAGGCTGGGTGTGGTGGTTCACACCTGTAACCCCAGCACTTTTGGAGGGTGCGTGGGTCTCAGAAATTTGAGACCAGCCTGGGAAATATAGTGAGGACCTATCTCTACAAAAAAAAAAAAAAAGAAAGAAAGAAAAATTAGCTGGGTATGGTGCCACCCACCTGTGGTTCCAGCTATTCAGGGGGCTGAAGTGGGAATATCACCTGAGCCCGGGAGATCGATTTTGTAGCCATCTCCTGTTGATCACAGTGTTGTGAGTATTCACTTAAAGAACCTCGTGATGTTAATCATCTCCACGTGAGCAGTTCATCACTCCAGTAAATCACATATTGCAGTAAAAAGTGATCTCTCAAGGTTCTAATATATTTTCCATAGTGTTTACTGCAATATTGTAAACTTTAAATAACACTGTGAGGCCTCTATGAAGTGCCAATAGTGATGCTGGAAGTGCTTCCAAGAAGCAGGGAGAAGTCATGACATTACAAGAAACAGCTGAATTGTTTTGTACTATATGTACAAATAGACTGTACATAGGGCCGGGCGCGGTGGCTCAAGCCTGTAATCTCAGCACTTTGGGAGGCCAAAACGGGCGGATCACGAGGTCAGGAGATCGAGACCATCCTGGCTAACACGGTGAAACCTCGTCTCTACTAAAAATACAAAAACTAGCCGGGCGAGGTGGCGGGCGCCTGTAGTCCCAGCTACTGGGGAGGCTGAGGCAGGAGAATGGCGTGAACCCGGGAGGCAGAGCTTGCAGTGAGCTGAGATCCGGCCACTGCACTCCAGCCTGGGCGACAGAGCAAGACTCCGTCTCAAAA
>NW_022322723.1:0-10744 GCF_002776525.5 Piliocolobus tephrosceles | reverse complement strand
AAAAAAAAAAAAAAAAAAAAAAAATAGACTGTACATATGTACTATAGATTGAGGTTTGCAGCTGTAGTTGCCCACCATTTCAAGATAAATTAATCCAGTATAAGAATCATTGTTAAAAACAAATGAACAAAAAAGGAAATAAAGACATTGCTGTGGCTACGCCCACAGGCACGAAAATCTTGCACTTTCTGCAAAATGTATTTTTATCTCATTTGAAAATGCAGCTTTCATGTGGGTGCAGAATTGCCATGGGAAAGGCGGACAGAGAGACTCAATAATGGAAACAGTCATTATATGACAACTGAAAGCAAAAGGAAGGTGAAAGATGTAAAGCTGGAGAATTTAATGCCAGCAAGGGATAGTTTGATAATTTTAGAAAGATGTTTGGCTTTAAAAATGTCAGGGTCAAGCCCGGGTGTGGTGGCTCAAGCCTGTAATCCCAGCACTTTGGGAGGCCAAGGTGGCTGGATCACGAGGTCAGAAGTGCGAGACCAGCCTGACTAATGTGGTGAAACCCCCTCTCTACTAAAAATACAAAAATTAGCCATGCTTGGTGGCGCATGCCTGTAATTCCAGCTACTCAAGAGGCTGAGGCAGGAGAATTGCTTGGACCTGGGAAGCAGAGGTTGCAGTGAGGCGAGTCACGCCGTTGCATTCCAGCCTGGGCGACAAAGCCAGAGTCCATCTCACGAAAAAAAAGAAAAAGAAAAAAAAAAGTCAAGATAATAGAAGAAGCAACTTCTGCCGACCAAGAGGCAGTCAACAATGTCTTAGGTTCCATTAAGAGAATCACTGACAAGAAATTATATCAACCTGAACAGGTGTTTTGATTTTTTTGTTTGTTTATTGTTTTTTGTTTTTGTTTTTGTTTTTTTGAGACAAGAGTTTTGCTCTTGTCTCCCAGGCTGGAGTGCAAAGGCGCAATCTTGGCTCACTGCACCCTCCGCCTCCAGGCTTCAAGCAATTCTCCTGCCTCAGCCTCTGAAAGTATCTGGGATTACAGGCGCCCACCACCATGCCCAGCTAGCTAGCTAGCTATTTATTTACTTATTTTTGTGATGGAGCCTCACTCTGTTGCCCAGCCTGGAGTGCAGTGGTGCGATCTTGGCTCACTGCAACTCCTGACTCCCAGATTCAAGCAATTTTCTGCCTCAGCCTCCCGAGTAGCTGGGATTACAGGCGCTCACCACTACACCCGGCTAATTTTTGTATTTTTATTAGAGACAGGGTTTCACCATCTTGGCCAAGCTGGTCTTGAACCCCTGACCTCATGATCCACCCGCCTCGGCCTCCCAGAGTGCTGGGATTACAGGCATGAGCCACCGTGCCTGGCCTAAACAGGCTTTTAATGCAAATAAAGTGCCCTATTTTGGGAAAAACTGCCACAAAGGACATTTATTAGTAAGTAAGAGAAGCACATACCAAGATTTAAAACAGAAAGGGATAGGCTAACTCTAGTGTTTTGTTCAAATGTAGTTGGTTTTATGATAAGGACTGCGCTTATCTACAAAACTGCTAACCCCAAACCCTTGCATAAGCTGTCAGTCTTTTGGTTGTACAACAAGAAGACCTGGACAATGAGAACCTTTTTTTTCTGGCTTGTTCCCATTAATGCTTTGTTCCTGAAGTCATGAAGTCCGTTGACAGTAAGGAACTGCCTTTAAAGTTCTTTTGACGTTGGACAATGCCCCTGGCCATCCAGAACCCCATGAGATCAACACCAAAGGTATGGAAGTGGTCTACTTGACCTAAACACCCTCTAATTTGGCCTGAAGATCATGGAGTCATAAGAACCTTTAAAGCTCATTATACACAGCATCTCTAATCCCCACATTGTTCAAGGGTCAACTGTATATATTGACCAGTATTCATTGAACTGTACATTTGAAATTGGCAAATTTTATTGTGTGTAAATTACACTTCATTAAATCTGTTTAAAGAGAAAAAAATAATCCATGGGTCTACAGACATAAATGAATAAATGAATGAAGTAGGAAAGAAAAAGTTATACTTTATAGTAAAGTGGCAGTTAAAATAGGTAGAGATAGAAAATCATCAATGAGAGCTAAAACTGGTGAAGTAAAAGATTAATGAGGAACAGGAGTTTTATATGTTTCTAAAGAATCTTTCTTCTATTTATTTGCATTTATGTAGGAAAAACAGTAGAGAGAATGGAAACAACCCAGTCAGGAGGAGACTCCAACACCGAAAAAAATTCATGAGTACCATATTTACATGTTTTAAAATCATATTTTGTCAGAATTAAATTTTATTTCAGAATGATAGAAATGGTAAAAATGATTTTGCATTTTCTCACAGTACCACAAAACATTTTAATGGAGCAAGAGATTTATTTTTTATTTTTGAGAAGGAGTTTTGCTCTTGTTGCCCAGTCTGGAATGCAGTGGCCCTACCTTGGCTCTCTGCAACCTCCACCTCCTGGGTCCCGGTGATTCTCCTACCTCATCCTCCCGAGTAGCTGGGAATACAAGCATTCACCACCACACCTGGCTAATTTTTTTGTATTTTTAGTAGAGAGGGGTTTCACCATGTTGGCCAGGCTGGTCCTGACCTCCTGACATCAGGTGAACCACCCACCTTGGCCTCCCAAAGTGTTGGGATTACAGCCGTGAGCCACCATGGATAGCAGAATAAGAGATTTCTAACCATAACTAGACTTTGTTTATCCGTATAACTTAATGGGTTGTGTTACAATATAAATAAAAATGATTAGTAATTGATTAAAAAGTTTAGGCCGGGCATGGTGGCTCACACCTATAATCCTAGCACTTTGGTATGCTGAGGCAGAAGGATCACCTGAGGTCAGGAGTTTGAGACCAGTCTGATTAACATGGTGAAACCCCGTCTCTACTAAAAATACAAAAATTAGCCGGGCATGGTGGCACGCCCCTGTAATTGCAGCTACTTGGGAGGCTGAGACAGGAGAATCACTTGAACCTGGGAGGCGGAAGTTGCATGAGCCAAGGTCGCACCATTGCACTCCGGCCTGGGTGACAGAGTGAGACTCCATCTCAAAAAATAAAAATAAGTGAATACAAAAATAAATATTTTTAGATTAAAAATCTAAAAATATAATACTTTTTAGAATAATGCTCTAATAAACATTTTACTTGTAAAAAGAAAAATTATTTCCACTCTATGCTACAAGTAGACATCTAAGAAAATATCATTTTTACAGTTCAAAATCTTAAATATTACATAATATTTTAGAATGTGACCAGATTATTCTTCCAGTTGCTTACAAAAAATACTGACAGAATCATCCCTCTTTTGTAGACTGAAGATCCTAGTAACTAAATAGTTCCAAACTTTGACTTAGATACAGATTAAGAAACAGTTGGTGGCTCACACTTGTAATTCCAGCACGCTGGGAGGCCGAGGTGGGTAGATCACCTGAGGTCGGTTGTTCGAGACTAGCCTGACCAACGTGGAGTGCCTAACATGGAGAAACCCTGTCTCTACTAAAAATACAAAATTGGCCAGGCATGGTAGCCCATGCCTATAATCCCAGCTACCTGGTAGACTGAGGCAGGAGAATCGCTTGAACCCAGGAGGCAGAGGTTGCAGTGAGCTGAGATAGGGCCACTGCACTCCAGCCTGGGCAAAAAGAGCAAAATTCCTTCTCAAAAAATATAAATAAACAGAAATAAGGCATTGCTACACAAAACAAGGGTGAATCACAAATGCATTACACTAAGTGAATGAGGCCAGACTGAAAAAGCTACATGGTGTTGGATTCCATGTACACAACTTTGGAAATGTGTATTCCTAAAACTCCAAGGAGACAGAAATCACATCCATGATCCTGGGGCCAGGAGTAGGAGAACGAATTAACCCTAAAGTGGCATGAGGGAGGAGGAAAGAGCTGCAAACTGACCACTGAATGCACAATCATGTCCAGTTTCTCACATCACTGCTTTCTGCATGCCCTGGCTCAGCCACCGTATCCTCCTTCCTGTTACTACAATTCACCAAGTTTTCTCCCATCACATCTCTTTGACACTTGCTCTACCTTTTACCTGAATATTTTAAAGTTTGTTCTTTCATAGCTGCCTCCTTCTCATTTTTTTGGGGGGGGGTCAACTCAATTATCACCTTCAAGAAAGCCACCCACATGCAGCTCATCTGAATGGGCACTGTCCTCAGCCTTCAGCTTAAACATTTCCAACTCTGTCCTCAATACAACTGCAATTCCCTCACATTCTCCCCTTCATTTCCCCTATTATTTTCACCACTACTTAGAACAACTCCTGGCATTTGTTATTTATGTTTGTTTGTTTGGTTGGTTTTTTTACCATTCTAGGTTCAGTTCCCAGGTAGAATATGGACTTAGCAAATTCTAGAAAGCCAGACCAATATTTTCAAGGCTTGACCTGGGAGGAGAGAATGGTGTATTTGGGTGGTACGTGCAGAGGAAAAGTTTCATATTTTCAGTCACTTTTTGTTGAGTCAGTGTTCAGCAGAGCAAGGACATCCAGATAAGTCTCAAAGATGTGGTATCTGCGGAAGAGTAGATTACTATAGTGGTTAGGAATAGCTGTACTCTTGAGTAGTTGGTGATCCTGGCTCCTTGGTTCCACTGGAGCTTCACAGGAGTTTATAATCATCAAGGCAACATCTGCTAGGATAGTGCCTTTGAATATAAGACTGTGTTTGGGCAATAACAGGACATAGGACTGCTTACCTGCTGTGGAGCAGAACTGCTCTTCTGAAATATTAGGCTTCTTCCTCCTTGAGGACAGGGTTATATTTTCCCATCCTGTGGCCTCATCTTCCTCCCTACTTTTCCTTATAAGGATAGTTCAGATGGGAAGTTAGTCTTCGCTCTCTAGCTGAGGCAACCAGACTTCAAGTGTCTAAGGACCAGGTGGCCATCTCCATGGAAGTCCAAAGTTTCCAGAGCTGCTGGGTCGTGACTCCTTCCATTAAGCTCTGAACTTGGGGATGGCAGGGGATGTCATCAAAATTTGTTTAGTTGGTTACAGTCCTCAGCCTTCCCTCATTCCCTGCAGCTGCTCATGTGTTGAGGGTTGACTTGTGATTAGACCCTGAGGCACATCTGCTTTTCATGCCATCTTGGGTAGGTTAGGCTTCCCAAACACAGAGGAATGTGCTTGCCAGTCCTGAAGGAGATACGGCCAAAGGTAGAGTCTTGGACCCAAACTTTGATGTTCCCACTCCTTATAGACATGTAAATGTTCCTAAAGGTTGGAAATAAAAATGGATTCCAGAAGATGGAGAGAAAACATATAACCCAGCATATGTTGCTTTTAACAACAACAAAATAGCTTCATGGGATTTGTTTTGTGCATTCAAAGAGTTATACGCGAATTTTTTATGTAGATAATGATTTTACCTAAACCAAATGATTAAATAGTCTACTCTGTCCTCACTAATCATGTTATTTGCAATTCTACACATGAGTCTGTTTTAGTTGGTTGTCTCTTCCTGTAATAATACTAAATTGTCTACATATACTCTTTATTTCAAAACTATCACACAATTCACTATAATGTTGATATGACATATAGTTTGTTTTTTAATTAAAACCACATCTGTAAAAAAACAACCAGTAGTGATAAAACATCATTTCTTTCTTTTTTTACTTATTTTTTGAGACAGAGTCTCACTCTGTCACCCAGGCTAGAGTGCAGTGGTGTGATCTCAGCTCACTGCAACCTCTGCCTCCCAGGTTCAAGCGATGCTCCTTCCTAAGCCTCCCAGGTAGCTGGATTGCAGACGCCTGCCACCACGCCTGGATAAAAAACATACTTTCCTAGGCATCCTGTCTTTTCACATTGCCTCACATGCCTGACTCACCCCATCAAGCTAACATTTACATGACATTTTTGTTAATCATTTTGATAATCATTCTATTAATGTCTTTATAGTTTTACCACATACATATATTTTCCTAAATGACATACTGTTTCTTATTGCCAGATTTTGAATTTTCTGTATGTTTAGCACTGTGTGACTAGATTCTGTAATGTTTGTTAGGTTCATTCACAAAGGTTCATGTCATGATGTCCAGCTAATTTTCGTGACTGACTCATAATCTATTAGATGAATAATCCAGAATCTATTCTTCTAATAGATGTTCTGAAGGAAGTGAAGCATTTATTCCTGTGCTTGGTTTCAGAAGGAGGAGATTATCTACACATTGTCCCACTCCTGTCATGGATTCAGCCCGCCTCACTCACCTCCTCCCCTCCCTTCCACATGCCACGTAATGGTCTAACTGAAATACTTCATGCCATAGTTGCCATGGAAGGGGTAAAGAACTTGTCTCTCTCTCTATTCTACCATGTTCTCAATCCCATTGTTGACTCCCCTCCTCCTTTTCAGAGTCAATTAGTACTGAACACCCAGTTCCAGAAAGCTCCAAGAAGGAGGGAAGGCTTCATTTTCTCTTGTCCTCATGAGTCATTCCAAGGCTGTGTTGAAATTGATCATTATTCAGCCCACAGATGGAAGGGGCAAGAAAAGAAGTAGGGAAATTAGATTGACATGAGGGAACTAGATTCAATGGGAATGGATGTAGTGGGACAACACGTAATAAAGGTTTGACTTTTAAAATCCCTAGTTGTGTGTTGTAAACAACAGTCTGGCATTTTACCCACCTGTGAGGAATTGGCTTTATATGTGGAAATGGAAGAGTAGTGGGAACATGTTGGAGGCTGAAAGAATGAGGGTTGTGATTAACTCAGTATACCACTGGATGCTGTATGAGAAAACAGCAAACTGTTCTCATGAAAGCAGGTGGTTTGCGAACTGACAAACTGCGTTTGCCACCCTGAAGGAATGGTGAGGGCAGTCACGTCCCAGGCACAAGTGTTTCTTGTGATTAGGCACATCTGAAGCCTGTTCACAACAATGTGAACCCGTGATCAATCAAACAGATGACCAATCATTAGCTTCTCCTCCCTGCTCTTTCTACCCAATAAATATGAAGGGCTGTGAAAACTCAGGGCCATTGCTCACAAGAAGCAAGGAGCCCCTGACCCCTTCTTTAAAACAGATTATTTTGTCTTATGTTTTCATTTCTTGTTCATCCCCCTTCATTCAGTCCCGTAGTAACCATCACAAGTGGCGCCCAAACAGGGACAAACAGGGACCTGAAGAGACCTGCGGGGACAAGTACGGATGAATAGAGATGAATAGGGAAGAAAAGGGACTTGAAGGGACTTGCAGGGACTCACAGGGACTAACAGGGACCTACAGGGACCATAAACAATGAAAGTCTGCTGGAGCTGAAGAAGTGAAACTGATCAGACAAATGAGAAACTCCAGGATGAGTCTGCCAGCAGTGGATATAAGGCCAGTGCCCTAAAGAGGTACTGGTCAGCGTCCTAAAGAGGTACAGAGAATGGGAAATTTTTGAATCAAGGTAACATGGGGCAGAATTTGTTTTGTTTGGAATTTGTTATGTTCTGAATTTCAAAATTTGAGAGTCTTTTGCCCCACCCACAACTCCTATCAAGGCTGGTGATCAGGAGAGGGTGGATGAAAACTTGCCTGTACCACTTCCTCCAGCAGCGGGAACACCTGGAAGTGCAGGATTAGACCTCCCAGTCAGAGAACAGGTTACATTAGTTGGAGGAGACAAACCCACCAAGATTCCCACTGGTATTTGTGGACCTTTGCCAACAGGATATATGGGATTAATTTTGGGCAAAACTCATCTTAACTTACAGGATATTACTGTAGTCCCAGGAGTTGCTGATTCAGACAATGAGGAGAAATTCTAGTAGTGGTGATGTTGCAAGATCTTTGGGTTTTTGAACCAGGAGAATATATTGCTCAACTGTTGCTTATTACCTGGAAATTGAACCCTTCTCCACGAAGGGAGAAACGAGGGAATCAAGGATTCGGAAGTACAACTACATGGCAAATTTATCTATCAGAACCCATAGCATCTGCAACCCATAATAGACCCACCTGTACAGTGTAAATTAAAGGAAAGAAGTTTTATTGGCTTATGGCTATGGGAGCTAATGTGTCATTAATATCTAAGAAAAACTGACCCCTGTCCTGACCTCTGCAATTAACTTCTACATCCCTAGAAGGAGTAGGAACAGCTCAAAGTGTTCAAAAGAGTGCTGAGATTTTACCCTGTCTCAGACCAGTCATGTGCTTTTCAAACTTATGTTGCAAATACGTTAATCTGTGGGGTTGAGATTTACTTAGAGCATGGGATATGAGACTCACAAATGGAACTATTGACAAACCAGGATTTAAAATGTTAAAAAAAATGGGATATCAGAGTGGAAAAGGCTTAGGAAAGTCCATACAAGGAAACCCTGATCCTATATCAATAACTGGAGAAAGAGATGAAAAAGGGCTAGGTCATCAGGATTTCTGATGGGGGTCATTGGTATTTCTCCTCCACCCACTGTTTTGCCGTTAGAGTGGCTGACTGACAAACCTGTAGGGGTGGTTCAATATCCTCTATCACAGGAGAAATTGATTCAACTCCATCAGTTAGTAGAAGAGCGATTGGAAGCAGGACATATAGAAGAGTCAGCCCTTGAAATTCACCAGTATTTGTGATTCCAAAACAGTCAGGTAAATGGCGATTGCTACATGATTTGAGAGCTATTAATACACAGATTAAACCAATGGGTGCATTATAGCAGGGTCTGCCATCCCTGGCAGCCATTCTAAGAGACTGGCCTCTCGTGGTGGTAGACCTTGGGGATTTTTTTTTTTTTTTTTTTGCTGTACTATTGCACGAGAAGGATAAACCTCAATTTGTTTTCTCTGTGCCTTCTGTTAATCCTTGATTTGCTTTCTCTATGCCTTCTATTAATCAGAAAGAGCCTGTCTCTCGTTATCAGTGGAAAGTTTTCGGTAGATTTACTAACGTGGAGATGAGGGTATGCTTGTGTTTTTACAGGAGATGGACAAACCATGTGGATACCCTCAAGGTGTGTGCAACCATGGAAGGGGAAACTGGGATTCCAACCATGGGCCTGGTTCTCCCAGTGGAAGCCATGAGCCAGCTGAATCTGAATGCGAAGATGGCATGAGGACTGACTGGAGTCACACTGGCATCAATCTCCATAACATAGGGACAGATCTTATTCAATTAATTCAAAGACAGAAAGGGGGAGATGTTGGAGGCCGAAAGAATGAGTGTTGTGATCAACTCAGTATACCACTGGAGTAAACAGCAAACTGTTCTCATTAAAGTAGGTTGTTGGCAAACTGACAAACTGCTTCTGCCACCAAGAAGGAATGCTGAGGGCAGTCACACCCCAGGTACAAATGTTTCTTGTGACTAGGCACATCTGAAGCCTGTTTGCAGTAATGTGAACCTGTGATCAATCAAGCAGCTGACCAATCATTAGCTCCTCCTCCCTGCTCTTTTTACCCAATAAATATGAAGGGCTGTGGAAGCTCAGGGCCTTTGCTAACTAGAAGAAAGGAGCCCTCTGACCCCTTCTTTAAAACAGATTTATTTTGCCTTTGTTTTCATTTCTGTGTTCGTCCCCCTTCATTCAGTCCTGTAGTAACTGTGAAAGGAACATGGAGCAGACATGGATGAAGGAGAGAAATTGAGGGGGAGTTGGTTTATGGGTTTGCCTCCTATTGTTCTGCCTGTACATCAACGTTGGGTCCTTGAGGAAGGAAAGAGCACAAATGAGCATGGGGTGAAGGAGGAATGTAAATCCTTGGGCTCCCCTACTCTCTTATCACCTACATCCAGAATTCAGAGCCTTTTCTTATTATCATACATCAGGCATTGCTTGGCCACTGTTAACTTTAATATTGGGTGTCCCCTTGCCAAAGGAAATTTAGGAAGGTATACGTGGCTCTGCCCAGATAAACCTCTTTATTGTGGCCCTGAAGATCCTCTTTGAGTCCTTCCAAAGAAGGAAGGATCGGAGTATCAGCTGTAGGAAACTGAAATCCAATCCCATCTCCAATTACAACAGGCTCCAGATGAGTCCGAGAGTTCTCCACACTCATTTCTCCTCCATTCTCCATTACCTACTCCATCATTTCCATCTCCATCTTCGCCATCATCCCCATCTTCATCATCATCTCCATCTCCATCATCTGCATCTCCATCATCATCTCCATCTTCATCTCCATCTCCATCATCATCTCCATCTCCATCTCCATCATCTCCATCTCCATCTCCGTCATCATGTATCATCTCCAATCTCCATCTCCGATGTTACACCCACTTCCTCTAGGTTTGGCGCCATGGGAACTACACTGCCCAGAAGGCGCCGCGCCTGGAGCCGCGATGCTTGGCCAATGAAAAGAGGCCTGCCCGAACGTGCGACGCGCAATGGGCGGGGCTTCCCGCGGCTCCCCTGGGCGGTCACTTTCGCTGCTCTCAGGAGAACTCAGCCTGGTAGAAGCTGCTTGTGCGCTGAGGCGACCCAGCGTCGGAAGGCGTGGTGGCTCCGCCTTCTGTTCTCGCCGCTCAGAGGCGGGTCTGAGGCTCGGTGGCGGCGCCCACGGTGGCGCGGGCCCTCTCGTCGGTCGTTGTCGCCCCGCCCGCTCTACCCACAGGCTCGGATGGCGGCGGCCGCGCTCAGGGACCCCGCTCAGGTGAGCGCCGCGTCCTCCCGGCCTCCCCCGAATCCTAAAGCCCTGTGAGGGCCGCCTGCTCAGGTCCCCGGGTGCAGAACTGTGGGGCGTTCGTGGGCGGGGTCCCGTTTCTGACACGCAGTGTGATGGGGTGGGAATGGAGGGCAAGGGGTCC
>NW_022322722.1:0-4231 GCF_002776525.5 Piliocolobus tephrosceles | reverse complement strand
ACTATGCAAGGATAAGCGCCCACCTCACCACATATTCAGTGAAAGCCACTGCTGAAAGGTGCTGCTGAGGATTGGGTGAAACATGGAGGACAGAGAGGTGGGAATGGCCCCGGGTCAAATATCAGAATAGACATAAATGGGTGACTGAGGAAGAAAAGACAGAAATCAGCTACGACCCCTTGCCTTGGTATCAAAATATCTGGGCCCACTGGAAAGACTCCTGGTATGATATGAACCCATCCCCGAGTTCATACCTCCCTGAGCTCCACCCACCAAGTACCTCTCGGTGTGGCTGAAGTCACAGCTTCCGAGGCAGGCACGAAGGGCTCCTCCCGTGACTCCAGCTGGGTTATATCATGGGTCTTGGAAGATGCAAGTCCTAAGGAAAACAACAGGTGAGTGGCAGCACTGAGCCAGAATGACTTATCCCATCACAGAAAGAAAACAAAACAGTACAGAAAGAACCTTGGAGGAGGGTCTTACAGGAACAACCCAGTCAAACAGCAATCACATTGGTGATTCAATTGCTGGCACAGACAGACACCCAGGTATGTTGGCTAGAGGAGGCAGGCAGAACGTAGGGGAATAGAATTACCACAGATCTGCACAGTGTCACCAGGCCACAGAGAGGCCACCAGGGTTAAGTTCCATCCAGTTGACTGCAAGGCTCGTTAACCCCAAACCCTTTCCTGCACAGCTCTGGGGCAGCTCGGGGACAGAAGGTGGTGATATACGCAGCCCAGGCCAATTACAATAGCTACTTCAGGATCCTGGAGAAGGAATGAGTGCCCACAATTCAGCTTTGGGAAGAACAGACCTGTCCCTAGGAAAAGGCGGAAGAGCCAAGTCCAGCCCAGGATGCTGGGGTGGGCTGTGAGAACCTTACCCAGAGAGGCCAGAAGTGAAAAGTTCTCCAGCATCACACTGCGGCAGAGGAGCCTCTGAGCCTCATCAAGCAATCTCCATTCCTCCTGGGAGAAGTAGACAGCCACGTCCTCAAAGGTCACATAGCCCTGCTAAGATGGAGAGAGTTGAGTTTATCTGTGGCCTCCTTACTGGGGAATTTAGGCATCCCCCTAAACATCCACCCCTGCTCACCCTCTTCCTCAATCCCCATCTCAGAGGAGAGACCCTGCCCCAGAACCACGGATGCCCACTGTCTCCGCATGTTCCCACTGAGCAAGCACAGGCAGGTAGGCAGATAGAGTCCATTTCAGCTCTGGGCACGGTATGCAGAGTCCTACTCTTCTCTTGCCAGACAACTCACCTTGGATTCCAAGACTGTTTCCCAAATACAATCAAATTTGTGTCAGTGTTCTCCCTGAAGCCCCCAATACAAGGTCCGGGGCACATCTGTTTATACTCACTAGAATGTGCACACACTCTGTACCACAACCACTGCCCCCTACACCACCTTATGTGCCTCCCCTAGTGTCACCATATTCTAGTCTACACATGGCATCCAGAGGGCACTTACCAAATGCAATCAGAACTCCATGCCATCCCAGACTCCAATGGCACTGACTGCCAGGGGCAGCCCTCAGTCCCACTTTGAAGGCCTCCCTACCTGGCTCTTTTTGTTGCTTTATCTTCAGCTACTTGGAATTGCACGCCTATCTGGACACCTCAGCTCAGCTCCTCATTCAACCACTTCAGGTCTGCCTTATACCTGCTGATGCTTCCGCCAGACATAATGGAGATCTAAGGTTGCCTAAAGCATTCCCAGTTCAACCTTACCTAAAGGTATTTTCTAATGCTGATCACTAAACCTTCTAAACCTCCTGTTATTGGTTGCCAGAAATGAGAACCTCTCCATATAATATATAACCTGGGCTGGGCATGGTGGCTCACACCTGTAATCCCAGCACTTTGGGAGGCCAAGGCAGGCGGATCACCTGAGGTCGAGAGTTTGAGACTAGCCTAACCAATGTGGAGAAACCTGTCTCTACCAAAAATACAAAATTAGCCTGTGTGGCGATGCATGCCTGTAATCCCAGCTACTCGGGAGGCTCAGACAGAAGAATCACTTGAACCCGGAAGCCAGAGGTGCAGTGAGCAGAGATCGCGCCTTTGCACCCCAGCCTGGGCAACAAGAGCAAAACTGTCTCAAAAGAAAATAATAGGCCGGGCACGGTGGCTCACGCCTGTAATCCCAGCGCTTTGGGAGGCCGAGGCGGGCGGATCACAAGGTCAGGAGATCGAGACCATCCTGGCTAAGACGGTGAAACCCCGTGTCTGCTAAAAATACAAAAAATTAGCTGGGCGCATTGGCAGGCGCCTGTAGTCCCCGCTACTCGGGAGGCTGAGACAGGAGAATGGCGTAAACCCGGGAGGCGGAGCTTGCAGTGAGCCGAGATCGCGCCACTGCACTCCAGCCTGGGTGATGAGCAAGACTCCATCTCCAAAAAAAAAAAAAAAAGAAAGAAAATAATAATAATAATAATATGCTCTGGACTCAGGGCCCTGACTTTGTGTGTATATCTTCCAGGGAAGTCAATTGGAAGGATAGGGAGAATAGCAAGCCTCAAGACACCATAATTCTGAAGACCACGTAGGTAGGAGTTGAGCAGGGTGAGGACCTGAGACATCCTCCACTTACCTCCTCACGGTATGTAAGTAACTCTGCAGTCACAAGAACCTATGGAAAATCAAGGCCATGAGAACCAGACAGTGATGTTGCCAAAGGATCATCCAAGCCCCCTCATCTAGCCCAGAGTCAGGTGTGCCTGAGTATCTACAATCTGGGCTTTGGTTCTTAGTGATGCCTCTTACCTGTTGTGTGCCCTTGGAAAAATGCTCAACTTCCTGTGCCTTGGTGTTGCCATCTGCAACACGGCAATAATAATGGTATTCACTCAACAGGACTATTGTTTGTATCAAACTCATTCTTATGTGTCTAGGACTAAGTATCAACTCCTACTGTACACATAATTAATGCTTCTGTCAACATTTTCAGTGCAAATAAACTGGCAAGTTTTAAAAATATGGGTTTCGGGCTAGGCGCAGTGGCTCAAGCCTGTAACCCCAACACTTCGGAAGGTCGAGGTGGGCAGATCACAACAGCAGAATACTGTCTCAAAAAAAAAAGAAAGAAAGAAAGAAAGAAAATGTGGGCTTCCTTTTGGTAGTTGGGCTGCCTGCTCTATACTCCCCTGAAGGCAATCCTGCTGAGAGCCCTTCTACTGGAGCAGTTGATCATCCCTCCTGTGCCGACCGCTAGGGAAACTTAGGCACCAAAGGGGCTGCTCCACCAGCCTGGCTGACCTTTCCTTTTCTCCACATGGACTGGACATAAGGAACTGCTGAGCCCGGAGTGGCAAACCTATATACTACCCAACACTGCAGTCTCCATCCAGTCCTGGGTCTTCATACTCTATAACCCTCCATTCCTGCAGACACCAGACAGAACCACTTCGGACAGCAAAACTCCATGCTATAGAGGCAGCCCGTAGAGGCTGCCCCGGCCTACAGGGCCATCTCTCCCTTCCCTCACCTCAGGGCCCATCTGAAAGAAAACCTTAAGATTCTCCCTCCTAAATAGGAGCCCCAGGCCTTACCCTAGTCCAGGCCTCTACCTACCACCTCTTGGATATCTCCAGCCCAGATCCCTCCCCAAACCTCCAGATGTGAGTGAGCAAGCTGCCCATGTGGACACGACACCTCCATTCTGGGTCATCTCAGGATCACCATGCCCAAAACCTACTCCCTGCACAGCTTCCCCATCTCCATCCTTCCTGATATTCAGGAACAAACAAAAATACAAACAAAAATCCAGAATGGCTCTTCATTCCCTACTTTCTTTCATAGTCACATGTGATGCAACAGGAATTCCTGTCTGTTCCGTTTTTGAAATCCATCCAAGATCTGATCACTTCCCCTCCTCTATGGCCCAGTCCCAGCAGATGCTCCACTAGTCTACTGACTTTACCTACTCACAGGTCTGTCTTCACCCGCCTCACTCCCACCCCACTGTGTTTTGCCTTGAGGGGACTTTGGCAAACTTTGAGATACAGGTCGTGTCACTCTTTTGTCTCCAGCCCTCCGCGGCCACGGTGGCGCCCTCAGGATGAAGGGGCAGCTGCTCGGGCTGACGCACCACACGCGACTGGTCCCTTCCCAAGCTGCCTACTACGGACACCAGGAGGCCTCAAGTTCGGGACTCGCTGAGCGCGCCTTACATCTTTGCGAGCCGGACCCCTTGCCCTCCATTCCCACCCCATCACACTGCGTG
>NW_022322721.1:0-4231 GCF_002776525.5 Piliocolobus tephrosceles | reverse complement strand
CACGCAGTGTGATGGGGTGGGAATGGAGGGCAAGGGGTCCGGCTCGCAAAGATGTAAGGCGCGCTCAGCGAGTCCCGAACTTGAGGCCTCCTGGTGTCCGTAGTAGGCAGCTTGGGAAGGGACCAGTCGCGTGTGGTGCGTCAGCCCGAGCAGCTGCCCCTTCATCCTGAGGGCGCCACCGTGGCCGCGGAGGGCTGGAGACAAAAGAGTGACACGACCTGTATCTCAAAGTTTGCCAAAGTCCCCTCAAGGCAAAACACAGTGGGGTGGGAGTGAGGCGGGTGAAGACAGACCTGTGAGTAGGTAAAGTCAGTAGACTAGTGGAGCATCTGCTGGGACTGGGCCATAGAGGAGGGGAAGTGATCAGATCTTGGATGGATTTCAAAAACGGAACAGACAGGAATTCCTGTTGCATCACATGTGACTATGAAAGAAAGTAGGGAATGAAGAGCCATTCTGGATTTTTGTTTGTATTTTTGTTTGTTCCTGAATATCAGGAAGGATGGAGATGGGGAAGCTGTGCAGGGAGTAGGTTTTGGGCATGGTGATCCTGAGATGACCCAGAATGGAGGTGTCGTGTCCACATGGGCAGCTTGCTCACTCACATCTGGAGGTTTGGGGAGGGATCTGGGCTGGAGATATCCAAGAGGTGGTAGGTAGAGGCCTGGACTAGGGTAAGGCCTGGGGCTCCTATTTAGGAGGGAGAATCTTAAGGTTTTCTTTCAGATGGGCCCTGAGGTGAGGGAAGGGAGAGATGGCCCTGTAGGCCGGGGCAGCCTCTACGGGCTGCCTCTATAGCATGGAGTTTTGCTGTCCGAAGTGGTTCTGTCTGGTGTCTGCAGGAATGGAGGGTTATAGAGTATGAAGACCCAGGACTGGATGGAGACTGCAGTGTTGGGTAGTATATAGGTTTGCCACTCCGGGCTCAGCAGTTCCTTATGTCCAGTCCATGTGGAGAAAAGGAAAGGTCAGCCAGGCTGGTGGAGCAGCCCCTTTGGTGCCTAAGTTTCCCTAGCGGTCGGCACAGGAGGGATGATCAACTGCTCCAGTAGAAGGGCTCTCAGCAGGATTGCCTTCAGGGGAGTATAGAGCAGGCAGCCCAACTACCAAAAGGAAGCCCACATTTTCTTTCTTTCTTTCTTTCTTTTTTTTTTGAGACAGTATTCTGCTGTTGTGATCTGCCCACCTCGACCTTCCGAAGTGTTGGGGTTACAGGCTTGAGCCACTGCGCCTAGCCCGAAACCCATATTTTTAAAACTTGCCAGTTTATTTGCACTGAAAATGTTGACAGAAGCATTAATTATGTGTACAGTAGGAGTTGATACTTAGTCCTAGACACATAAGAATGAGTTTGATACAAACAATAGTCCTGTTGAGTGAATACCATTATTATTGCCGTGTTGCAGATGGCAACACCAAGGCACAGGAAGTTGAGCATTTTTCCAAGGGCACACAACAGGTAAGAGGCATCACTAAGAACCAAAGCCCAGATTGTAGATACTCAGGCACACCTGACTCTGGGCTAGATGAGGGGGCTTGGATGATCCTTTGGCAACATCACTGTCTGGTTCTCATGGCCTTGATTTTCCATAGGTTCTTGTGACTGCAGAGTTACTTACATACCGTGAGGAGGTAAGTGGAGGATGTCTCAGGTCCTCACCCTGCTCAACTCCTACCTACGTGGTCTTCAGAATTATGGTGTCTTGAGGCTTGCTATTCTCCCTATCCTTCCAATTGACTTCCCTGGAAGATATACACACAAAGTCAGGGCCCTGAGTCCAGAGCATATTATTATTATTATTATTTTCTTTCTTTTTTTTTTTTTTTTGGAGATGGAGTCTTGCTCATCACCCAGGCTGGAGTGCAGTGGCGCGATCTCGGCTCACTGCAAGCTCCGCCTCCCGGGTTTACGCCATTCTCCTGTCTCAGCCTCCCGAGTAGCGGGGACTACAGGCGCCTGCCAATGCGCCCAGCTAATTTTTTGTATTTTTAGCAGACACGGGGTTTCACCGTCTTAGCCAGGATGGTCTCGATCTCCTGACCTTGTGATCCGCCCGCCTCGGCCTCCCAAAGCGCTGGGATTACAGGCGTGAGCCACCGTGCCCGGCCTATTATTTTCTTTTGAGACAGTTTTGCTCTTGTTGCCCAGGCTGGGGTGCAAAGGCGCGATCTCTGCTCACTGCACCTCTGGCTTCCGGGTTCAAGTGATTCTTCTGTCTGAGCCTCCCGAGTAGCTGGGATTACAGGCATGCATCGCCACACAGGCTAATTTTGTATTTTTGGTAGAGACAGGTTTCTCCACATTGGTTAGGCTAGTCTCAAACTCTCGACCTCAGGTGATCCGCCTGCCTTGGCCTCCCAAAGTGCTGGGATTACAGGTGTGAGCCACCATGCCCAGCCCAGGTTATATATTATATGGAGAGGTTCTCATTTCTGGCAACCAATAACAGGAGGTTTAGAAGGTTTAGTGATCAGCATTAGAAAATACCTTTAGGTAAGGTTGAACTGGGAATGCTTTAGGCAACCTTAGATCTCCATTATGTCTGGCGGAAGCATCAGCAGGTATAAGGCAGACCTGAAGTGGTTGAATGAGGAGCTGAGCTGAGGTGTCCAGATAGGCGTGCAATTCCAAGTAGCTGAAGATAAAGCAACAAAAAGAGCCAGGTAGGGAGGCCTTCAAAGTGGGACTGAGGGCTGCCCCTGGCAGTCAGTGCCATTGGAGTCTGGGATGGCATGGAGTTCTGATTGCATTTGGTAAGTGCCCTCTGGATGCCATGTGTAGACTAGAATATGGTGACACTAGGGGAGGCACATAAGGTGGTGTAGGGGGCAGTGGTTGTGGTACAGAGTGTGTGCACATTCTAGTGAGTATAAACAGATGTGCCCCGGACCTTGTATTGGGGGCTTCAGGGAGAACACTGACACAAATTTGATTGTATTTGGGAAACAGTCTTGGAATCCAAGGTGAGTTGTCTGGCAAGAGAAGAGTAGGACTCTGCATACCGTGCCCAGAGCTGAAATGGACTCTATCTGCCTACCTGCCTGTGCTTGCTCAGTGGGAACATGCGGAGACAGTGGGCATCCGTGGTTCTGGGGCAGGGTCTCTCCTCTGAGATGGGGATTGAGGAAGAGGGTGAGCAGGGGTGGATGTTTAGGGGGATGCCTAAATTCCCCAGTAAGGAGGCCACAGATAAACTCAACTCTCTCCATCTTAGCAGGGCTATGTGACCTTTGAGGACGTGGCTGTCTACTTCTCCCAGGAGGAATGGAGATTGCTTGATGAGGCTCAGAGGCTCCTCTGCCGCAGTGTGATGCTGGAGAACTTTTCACTTCTGGCCTCTCTGGGTAAGGTTCTCACAGCCCACCCCAGCATCCTGGGCTGGACTTGGCTCTTCCGCCTTTTCCTAGGGACAGGTCTGTTCTTCCCAAAGCTGAATTGTGGGCACTCATTCCTTCTCCAGGATCCTGAAGTAGCTATTGTAATTGGCCTGGGCTGCGTATATCACCACCTTCTGTCCCCGAGCTGCCCCAGAGCTGTGCAGGAAAGGGTTTGGGGTTAACGAGCCTTGCAGTCAACTGGATGGAACTTAACCCTGGTGGCCTCTCTGTGGCCTGGTGACACTGTGCAGATCTGTGGTAATTCTATTCCCCTACGTTCTGCCTGCCTCCTCTAGCCAACATACCTGGGTGTCTGTCTGTGCCAGCAATTGAATCACCAATGTGATTGCTGTTTGACTGGGTTGTTCCTGTAAGACCCTCCTCCAAGGTTCTTTCTGTACTGTTTTGTTTTCTTTCTGTGATGGGATAAGTCATTCTGGCTCAGTGCTGCCACTCACCTGTTGTTTTCCTTAGGACTTGCATCTTCCAAGACCCATGATATAACCCAGCTGGAGTCACGGGAGGAGCCCTTCGTGCCTGCCTCGGAAGCTGTGACTTCAGCCACACCGAGAGGTACTTGGTGGGTGGAGCTCAGGGAGGTATGAACTCGGGGATGGGTTCATATCATACCAGGAGTCTTTCCAGTGGGCCCAGATATTTTGATACCAAGGCAAGGGGTCGTAGCTGATTTCTGTCTTTTCTTCCTCAGTCACCCATTTATGTCTATTCTGATATTTGACCCGGGGCCATTCCCACCTCTCTGTCCTCCATGTTTCACCCAATCCTCAGCAGCACCTTTCAGCAGTGGCTTTCACTGAATATGTGGTGAGGTGGGCGCTTATCCTTGCATAGT
>NW_022322719.1:0-1927 GCF_002776525.5 Piliocolobus tephrosceles | reverse complement strand
GTGCATGCCTGATTAATCTTCACCTTCCCGGGCGTCAGCTGCATTCTCGCACACACGGGAAGAGTTGGTGGTGAAGAAGAACCCGGAAGTGAACCATCCTGCCTCCGTTCGTCCAAACAGTCCAACCTTTTATTGATAATAGTGATAAAGGGGCGCCGTGGTCTGTCTGGCTACTTCCTGCTGTTAAGGGGCGTCGCCAAGGTCAGGGCCCATGGTTGGTATTTGGACGTATGGATGAAGAATAAAATAAGGCACAGTATTAGTATAGGAATGAGGAATGGAAGCATTTGTTGGAATATGGGCAAAACCCAGAAGGAAGGTCCTGGCAAGGTTGGGGAGTATGAGATAGTTAAGAAAATTTAGTAAGTTTGAGGCGAGTGGGGGAAAGCCAAACTGATTTCCACTGATTGCTTTCGGTAGGGGCCCTTTTTAGCTGGGAATGAGGAACAACTGCGCAAAGTAGTTGTTGGCCAGGCAGCAATTAAGAAGTGGAGTTTTTCGTGGAGTGGATGGCTTTCCGCTTACTCCTACTACAGAGATATTGGATGGAAGGCTAGGTCCAGAGAAGGACGGCAAAACAGAATAGGTAGCCTCGCTGTTGATTAAAAAATTGTCTTACCCGCTACCAGGAGAGTTACCTGCGGCTTGGCGAGGATGATGGGGGTCCCCGAGTCTCGGCACCTTCAGTTGTCGTCGTCCAGATGTAGGAGCTGGAAGGAGCTCCCAGGATCCTGGGAAAGGGGGTCACGTGGAGACGCAGCACCTGTTCTCAGGGTGGGGCAATCAGACTTCCAATGTCCTCCCTGCTGGCAAGCAGGGCAGGGGGTTGCTGTTGGACGAGGGTTAGGACATTCACTGGCCTAATGTCCTGATGCCTTGCACTTATAGCAAGGCTGCGTTGGGGCTCGGGGACCCTGCGGACACCTGTTGGCATAGTGTCCTGCCTTGCCGCACTTATAGCAGGCAGGCTCTTTTTGCAGCCTTGGAGTCTGTGGGGTGTGTGCTCTCTGGCCTGGGGTTACGACTGGGCTGTAAAGCCGCTGCTAGGAGCTGAACCTTCTGTTCAAGGCAAGCTTGCTGTCTTCTCTCTGGAGTTTTAGACCTTAAAGGCTAATTTAACTAGGTCTTGTATTGGTATCTGAGGACCATCCTCTACCTTTTGAAGTTTTTTTTTTTTTACGAATGTCAGGAGCTGATTGAGAAATGAAATAAGATGCCAAAATGGTGGCCCCTGTGGGGGAGGCCGGATCTAACCGGGTATATTGGGTTAGAACCTCAGTCAGTTTAGGGTAGAGGTTAGGATAACCTGGAGGTCATGCCAAGTTAAGTCATAGGCCTGACAAAGGTGTCTACATTCCTTTATGTATAGGGTAGGATTAGCTGAGAAATCACCTAAACGCTTCTCAATTTTGGAAAGATCGGCCAATGAAAAAGGGACATGTACTCTGACTACCCCCTCCGCCCCAGCCACCTCTCACAAAGGTGCTAACACTGTAGGAGGGTGTGGGCAGAGATAGGGGACTCAAGACAGCCAGTTGGGGGCCCCAAAGGAGGCATGGGACCGAGTGGATTACTAGTAGATAAGGAGGAGGAAGGAGGAGTCTGGGCAGGAAGGGAGGGGGTGGAGAGAAGGAGGAGTATAGGGACGAGAGCTTAAGGCCCAAAAGCCTTGTACGTAATTAATTTCGGACCACTTGCCTAGCCGCTGGCAGAAATTGCTGAGGTCGATCACGCCACAGTGGAAAGGAAAATTAACCGCTTCCTCCTAAGGTCTTGTTCGAGTTGTAAGGTTTTTAAATTGGCTAGGAGGCACCCTAAGGGGGTGCTCTTTGGAAATTTGGACTGGGGGTTTCCCATTTGTTTCCTCTTTACTTACACAATGGACACAATGGAAATGGAAGTGGATCTCTGCCTGGCTTCAAAGCGT
>NW_022322718.1:0-1927 GCF_002776525.5 Piliocolobus tephrosceles | reverse complement strand
ACGCTTTGAAGCCAGGCAGAGATCCACTTCCATTTCCATTGTGTCCATTGTGTAAGTAAAGAGGAAACAAATGGGAAACCCCCAGTCCAAATTTCCAAAGAGCACCCCCTTAGGGTGCCTCCTAGCCAATTTAAAAACCTTACAACTCGAACAAGACCTTAGGAGGAAGCGGTTAATTTTCCTTTCCACTGTGGCGTGATCGACCTCAGCAATTTCTGCCAGCGGCTAGGCAAGTGGTCCGAAATTAATTACGTACAAGGCTTTTGGGCCTTAAGCTCTCGTCCCTATACTCCTCCTTCTCTCCACCCCCTCCCTTCCTGCCCAGACTCCTCCTTCCTCCTCCTTATCTACTAGTAATCCACTCGGTCCCATGCCTCCTTTGGGGCCCCCAACTGGCTGTCTTGAGTCCCCTATCTCTGCCCACACCCTCCTACAGTGTTAGCACCTTTGTGAGAGGTGGCTGGGGCGGAGGGGGTAGTCAGAGTACATGTCCCTTTTTCATTGGCCGATCTTTCCAAAATTGAGAAGCGTTTAGGTGATTTCTCAGCTAATCCTACCCTATACATAAAGGAATGTAGACACCTTTGTCAGGCCTATGACTTAACTTGGCATGACCTCCAGGTTATCCTAACCTCTACCCTAAACTGACTGAGGTTCTAACCCAATATACCCGGTTAGATCCGGCCTCCCCCACAGGGGCCACCATTTTGGCATCTTATTTCATTTCTCAATCAGCTCCTGACATTCGTAAAAAAAAAAAAACTTCAAAAGGTAGAGGATGGTCCTCAGATACCAATACAAGACCTAGTTAAATTAGCCTTTAAGGTCTAAAACTCCAGAGAGAAGACAGCAAGCTTGCCTTGAACAGAAGGTTCAGCTCCTAGCAGCGGCTTTACAGCCCAGTCGTAACCCCAGGCCAGAGAGCACACACCCCACAGACTCCAAGGCTGCAAAAAGAGCCTGCCTGCTATAAGTGCGGCAAGGCAGGACACTATGCCAACAGGTGTCCGCAGGGTCCCCGAGCCCCAACGCAGCCTTGCTATAAGTGCAAGGCATCAGGACATTAGGCCAGTGAATGTCCTAACCCTCGTCCAACAGCAACCCCCTGCCCTGCTTGCCAGCAGGGAGGACATTGGAAGTCTGATTGCCCCACCCTGAGAACAGGTGCTGCGTCTCCACGTGACCCCCTTTCCCAGGATCCTGGGAGCTCCTTCCAGCTCCTACATCTGGACGACGACAACTGAAGGTGCCGAGACTCGGGGACCCCCATCATCCTCGCCAAGCCGCAGGTAACTCTCCTGGTAGCGGGTAAGACAATTTTTTAATCAACAGCGAGGCTACCTATTCTGTTTTGCCGTCCTTCTCTGGACCTAGCCTTCCATCCAATATCTCTGTAGTAGGAGTAAGCGGAAAGCCATCCACTCCACGAAAAACTCCACTTCTTAATTGCTGCCTGGCCAACAACTACTTTGCGCAGTTGTTCCTCATTCCCAGCTAAAAAGGGCCCCTACCGAAAGCAATCAGTGGAAATCAGTTTGGCTTTCCCCCACTCGCCTCAAACTTACTAAATTTTCTTAACTATCTCATACTCCCCAACCTTGCCAGGACCTTCCTTCTGGGTTTTGCCCATATTCCAACAAATGCTTCCATTCCTCATTCCTATACTAATACTGTGCCTTATTTTATTCTTCATCCATACGTCCAAATACCAACCATGGGCCCTGACCTTGGCGACGCCCCTTAACAGCAGGAAGTAGCCAGACAGACCACGGCGCCCCTTTATCACTATTATCAATAAAAGGTTGGACTGTTTGGACGAACGGAGGCAGGATGGTTCACTTCCGGGTTCTTCTTCACCACCAACTCTTCCCGTGTGTGCGAGAATGCAGCTGACGCCCGGGAAGGTGAAGATTAATCAGGCATGCA
The DNA here is from genome assembly GCF_002776525.5 of Piliocolobus tephrosceles. NCBI lineage: Eukaryota > Metazoa > Chordata > Mammalia > Primates > Cercopithecidae > Piliocolobus > Piliocolobus tephrosceles. The sequence continues at coordinate 1 of NW_022322718.1, read as the reverse complement.
C
>NW_022322717.1:0-11374 GCF_002776525.5 Piliocolobus tephrosceles | reverse complement strand
TGTCCTCCTGGGTCTCTACCTGATCCACTTCCATTGGTTCTTCGGGCTCTTCTTCCATCTTCGGGATCCTGGCTGGGATCACCTGCTTATCTAATAAAGGCAGTTGGAGGTTAAACTTGCCTCTGAGAGGAGGGATCCTCACGGGGCTGGGGTGTCCGAACATCATGGAGTTGCGAGCCGACAGCACAGGTTTCTTCCTTGAGGGGGGGCTCCAGACCACAGGAGGCGGGACCCTCAGTGGGGTGCCCCTGTTCCGAGGGAGAAGACGACGCAGCCTCATAGGGGCGCCATCCCAACTGGCTGGAAGAGAAGGCCCAAGATGTTGCTGAGGTTTGAAAAGGAATCGGTAATAGCCCTGGATTCCAGGGGCAGGCACAGGTGCAGGAGCCGCGGGGTGAGCCCAGCCAAATGGGAAGCCCTCACAGACAAGACCACCACGATGCCAAATGGGTGGCCAGGACCTGCGCTGGGACCAGGGGCACAATGCCCTTAGAGGAGCACATTGCCGATGGCGTGGCCGGAACCTGCGGCGGAACCAGGAACAAAATATGCCTAGTGAGTTGCCCATTTTGAGCAAGTTGTGCGCGGACGAAACTAGGGGTCAGAAGCGGAGAGGATACTCCTAAGTCACCCACTTCTCTGTGGCCGGCTGCGCACTGGGCACCTGGGAGCTTATGACATCACAATGGGACTGGTGACAGAGCCAGGGTGTGGGGGAGTGTGCAGGTGCCCAGTGAAGGCGCCTACAAGAGGAGTCAAAGGGCAAAGGATGAGGCCCCTCCACCGGTCCAGCTGGACTCTCTAGCCTCAGGGACATCCTGCTCCTGGGGGCAGGTGTGTGGCCCTGGATGGGCCCCCTGTGGGGCTGTGGGCATTGTGGGGCTGATCTGCCAGAGTCCTTCCTGCCTGGTGCCTGATCCAGGCACTGGTTGACACCCAGTGGCCCTGTCTTGGCCCTATACCCCGGTTTACAGCGCCAGAACCTGGAAGCAGAGCGCAGGACCAGCCAGATCCCTCCAGGCTCCCCCCGGGACCTCTCCAGTGCCTCTGTGCCGCCTGGAGCCAGGCCCACCTTCTCCATGGCCCCTGTGGCCTTGAGGGCCACCAGCCTCACTGCGCAGGTTTTCAAGGAGAGGACACGGTGCCCTGACCTGACTGGATGCTGCCTCTTACCACATACGCCCCTGGCAACCAGGATCTCCACTTCTTTTTACAAATTTGCCTGAGACCATTCTTCAGATCATTCAGGTGGTCATGGCCCAGCCAGGCTTTGAACCCGAGCTGTGTGATTCCACAGCTGCACTCTGGCCTGTGTACCTCATGATCATGGATACAGCATGTATTCTTATTTTTTCCTGTAGTCCTGGGGTACTTCACACCATGGTATATCTGTAATAAGCACATGCACACCTAGAAGGAGGCTTTCGCTTCAATATATAAGTTGACCATGGCCCACTCCGGGCTTCGGTCCTCTACAAAGATGTAGGGCAGGGACTACCAATTAGCACAGCACCATCCCACGTTGCTCTTCTAACGGAGCCTTTCACCCCAGATGTTCTTTCTCGTCTGATGGGAAGGATCCAGCTATGTAAAGATTATGTTCTAGATCAGCTTTGGTCTATCCTAAAAGAAATTTGCCAGTGGATTATTCCATATCGATAAAAGTCAGTTTCTCTGGTCTTCCTGGAATGTGTCTAGAAAGCAAGTACTTTATTTATTTACAAGTTAATAGTGGATCAATGTATTGGATTAAAATATGACCAACATAATTTGGTCATTGTGAGCATGCCAGCTCGGTCCACTCTTCCCCACACATTATGATATCCTAAATATAACTCTAGATTTTCTTATGCCCTAGAGAAGGACATACTCTTGGGTGTCTGGTCTAGGGAGACATGTATGAAAAATCATTCAGCCACTCTACATCTTTTTATTGGAGAATTGAAACCATCTATATTCAGAGATACTATTAACAGGCAAGAAGTTACTTCTGTCATTTTGTTAATTATTTTCTGGTTGTTTTGTAGATCTTTTGTTTCTTCTTTTATTGTTTCCTTTATGGTTTGATGAGTTTCTGTACTGATAAGCTTTGATTCCTTTATTTCATTGACATATCTGGTGTAATTTTTTTCTCTTTGGTTACTCTGGAGCTTACATTTAAAAATTTATAGTTATGATAGACTATTTAAAGCTGATAAAAAGTTTTGATCACATACAAACATGCTATACTCCCCCCACATCCCCTGTCAATGCACAAAATTTGTACTTTTTTGCCTTAATTTATATTGTTCTGTATTGGGCATTTATTAAGAACTCATTGTGGATATAAAAAAAAAAAAAAAAAAAAAAAAAGAAAATTAGCTAAATATAATATGCTTTATTTTTAAGATGGAATAATATGAAACCACTAAACATAATTTAGTGGCAGAATATTTATTGACATAGGAAAACTATTCTCCATGCATTTAAAATTGGAATAAATAACTTAACAAATAATATGTTATTTCACATTAATAAAATATCTACACAAGTGGTATGTTGGTAAATGTTTAACCAATGTCTTACCTGGAGAGAAAAAAAAAAAATGCATTTGTAAATATTCTTACCATGGACAATTTCAAGCTACTAATGTAAAATCTGAGAAGCTACCAGATGTGGAAAGAGATACACACAATTGGCACTTGCAAGCCATTGTGAGCTGGCCCCAGCACCCACAGATATACACTAAATGAAAGTGCAGGTCGTCTCTGAATGGTGGTATAATAAGTAATTGTTAACATTAGTTTAAATGTGCAAGAAGCTCATAGAGGGGAAGTCTGTAAAGGATGAAAGGGGAGATAGATAGAAAAGTCAAGAAGAGTCTTCAAGACCATGAGGCAGTCTACACCTGTGAAAGAAGAGAAGGAAGAAAGAATCAGGTAAGAGGAGCCTCAGACCTCAGATTTCAACACAGTTCTGAGAAAATCTTTGCTAGGCCAATGGGAAACTCCATAGTGAAAGTTGTTTTTTAGAGGAGACCTACGTCATGCAAGAATGCCAGTGCCAATATTCAGGTTGTGCTCAGGCATTGCCTGGAGCAGCTGGGTAAAGCATGACTCGGCTTGAATGAACGTGGAGGTGCAGTCGAAGAGGACACATTTCTGTGGCCTCCACAAAAAGAGATGATTTTACTTCTCTTATCTTTCCAGTATTTCCATTTATGTTATATAACCTATTGACTTTTCAGTAAAATGCATATTGTAATTGTTAAAAATTCAAATTTCAAATAATATTTACTATTTATGTAATGTTGATTGTATATCATATACTTTACTATTTTTCTTCTTATAATAACTAACCATTACCTGAGTCTTCACATTTTATTTTTCATTTTCATTTTTATTTTTTTTTTGAGACAAGTCTTCACTCTGTTGCCTAGGCTGGAGCGCAGTGGCGTGATCATGGCTTACTGCAGCCTCGACCTCCCTCCAGGACTCAAGCTATCTTCCCACTTCAGCTTTCCAAGAAGCTGGGACTACAGGTGTGCACTACCACACCCAGCTAATTTCTTTATTTTTTTTTTTAGAGACAAGGTCTCCCTGTGTTGCCCAGGCTGGTGTCCAACTCCAGGGCTTGAGGGACCCCTTTGCCTCAACCTCCCAAAGTTCTAGAATTACAGGTGTGAGCTTACAATACTCCAATGAGCCATGTAACCTTGGCCAGGAATGTTCCTTGTTTATAAAGAACTTTCATATACATTTTAATATTTTCCTAAATAAATTTTTGAAATGAGTAATATAGTTGCTCCCCATATTTATATGAATAATTTGAAAAACAAAAACCATGACTCTTCTAATGTGGCTGAGCAAATAATTATTCAAACACAAGGAGCTGTGTGCTGGATATCTTGATGTTTTTCATGTTTTTAAAATAATGGAAATGCCCATCCTATCTTCAGTTTGTTTTATCCACATTATTGTGATTTTGGTATGAGTGATGAGAGGCAGCCCAGGGTAATAATTAGGAACATGGCCTCTGGAGTCAGGCTACCTGGGTTTGAAACTTAGCTCTGTTATTTACTAACTGTGTGACCTTAGGCTAAGTCACAAAATCTGTCTAGGCTTCAGTAATCACATCCTTTAATGGTGATGATGATAGTACCAACTTCATAGGATTAGTGTAAGCATTAGATACTTGTAAATTCTCGCAAAACACTTACACTTGTAAATATCTGTAGAACACTTTGAAAAGTGCCCAGCACAGAGTAACTGCTATACAATTATAATATTATTACATAATGGATAAAAACACTACATTTAAGAAATATTTAAAAATTCTTCCATGGTAAAGGAAATAAATATATTCATTAAGATTTTTTAAAATGCAAGAATCAACAGAGGCAACTTAGTAAAGTATAATATGCCAATGAGCCATGTAACCTTGGCCAGGCATGTTTCCCCTCTGGACCTTAATTTCCTCATCTGTGCAATGGTGTGTTTGTACTAGACAGCTCCCAGGGTGTTTCCTGGGTCTATGATTTTATGACTTCTAATAATTTAATTTGGTATCATTAAACCCTGAGAGGAAAAAAAAAAAATTCCTTTTGACCTTTTGTTTCAGGGGAAAAAAAAATCTACAAACTACTTACTATAAAATTTCAAAAGATCACAAGTACCAAGCATGTATGATTATTACATTATTCAAAACCACAAATAACATAAAAGAAAGTCATTTCAAGTTAGTGTTTAATATTCAACACTCTGTAAGATAATTTGATTGTTTTAAAATTCAAATAAATTACAAGTGCAGTTTTAACTTGCAGGTAATTTCAGAAATTTCTTTAGAAGTTTTGCAGTTCAAAGCTTTTGAGATGTGTTGAAAATGGCCACTTTAGATAAGAAAACTCTTGGAAAAACCGTGTGAAACTTTTCTTTTGTTATGTTTTTCGAGTCAGGTCCAAAAGCAGTGTTTAACCTAGCAATACTGACAAGAGTCATAATAGTAAAAACATTATCATTTGATCTTTAAAACTTTGTTTTACATGTGACATTGAATTATTGCTTGCCTAATTAGCTTAATTTTAGGACATACTGTAGGTAGGACCAAAGTTTTTAATTCATAGCATACAATAATAAAGTAATATTATTGATGAAATATAAACAGCATGGATTAATTCCACTAAGCCTTAATTAACTGTAAGCTAGCCACCGTATGTATGTCATCACTGAAATCTCACAGAGGCCCCTGTACAATGTCCTGTTGTTATCTCCATTTCCCAGAGGAGGATACCGAGTCATTTCAGAAACCATACTATTTAATAATACCTAATAGCTATGACTTATTTATTATTTTTATATATTATGTTAAGCATTGCGTGTTACAATGTATAGCAGGATGTCCCTCTGGGTAGAGAATCATTGAAAACATACAGACCAGACTTCCATCTATATGTCTTTGCCTCAGGACTTTTCTCTGGGACCAGAGCCCACTCGGCTGGGATGGAATTACCTGAAAATTAGTGTGCATGCACAAGCATGCACACCTGTATATATACACACAAAAATGTCCAAAATTCCTCAACTAATAGTCTGGCTCCTTGCTTTTCAGTCAGGTCACTCTGAAGATCTTATTCAATACAGCAGAATTAAGAATTAAGCTCTAGCAGCCTTTAGTGATGTTTGCTAGATAGTGCAAACTTTATTAGCCACTTTCCTCTCTCAGTCTCACTTCACCTGTCTCCACCAGATTTTCCTGGAATTACTACCATGACGAATTTCTTGTGTTAGGATGCTTGTCCCTGACTGTGCTGCTGGTGGAATCTAAAACAACACACTGTGCTATTTAATCCTTGTAAGAACTCAGATGAGTAGATGTTATTTCTTCAATTTTTCAGAAGATGAAATGAGGCTTAAAGAGATTAAGTTATTGTACCCAAATCACACAGCTGTTAGGAAGTAGCCTATGGTCATATTCCTGCTATATAGTTTCTAGAATCTCAGATCTTGAACTCTATCTGACTCCACATTTTGAGTAAATGTTTTGAAATTCTGTGTCTGAAAAAGGACAACTAAATCACCTTTATTGTATAACAAATATTTCAAAACATGACCTACTTACATTGCCCTAACTCCAAAAATAAAGAGAAGCAAATATAATAGTCCATGAAGCCAACATATTTTGTTGAATCTGATTGCAACTATTATTTCACTAATGAACAGTATTCTTCATAGCATAATGCATACCTTTTGTTCTCATTTGCTGACAAAAATCTAAGGCAGAAATTTATTTTTCTTAAATATTATGGAAGTCTGGTATCTTTTTCCTATCAAACAATGTAACACCACTGATAAAATTGAAAAATATGACCCATTCTTCTTAAAATAAAATTTATTTGAAACCAAAGAAGCATGAGTACCAAAAAAACAAATTAAACCATTAAACCAGAAGGAACGTGTAAAAAGTGAGATCACTTTTCAACATTTTCGCTAAGAACATGCAACGAATTCTAGAGAATAACTCCTCCTTTCTTTCCTTGTTAATTTCACTAAATGGTGTCTCAAAATTAAAGATATGTATTTACTCCTGAATTTGTGATCACATGTTCACTTTCTACCAAAGTTAACTTCAGGAAACATTGAAAACAAGATGTGTAAATGGTTGAGCAGACCCCAAATTTAAAGTTTCAGTCTCTAAATTCACAAACCATTCCCTTGAACTACCCTGTGTTATTTAGAATAGGAATATAGATCTCTAAATGGTTCATATTTCAAAGTATATAGGATGACTTATGGTATTTCTACCTTTTTTCCTTGCCAATTTCAACAAAAGATTAATATTAAAAATTCAAACAGCACAGCTAGAAAGACATTAAAGAAGAGTTGAGAACAAATTGATTCTATGTGTTTAGATTGATTTGGATGACTGCTGATGGAGGGATTCTCTGAAAGTTTCTTTGAAGGGTGCTTGCTAGAATTCTACTTAGTTTGCTTCTTTTGATATATTTTTTCTTTGTTCAACTATTTTCTTTAACCTCTTTTCTTAATTTCCTTTTAAAAATACAGTTTGGAAATAGTAAAAATATATGTATATAGTACTTATTATATTCAAAAGATAACACCATTATATTAACTCAGTTATTATTTATTCATCAAAAATTCCATTTACTATAGCGTAATCATTATCCACATGCACAAATGAGAAAACCAATATGAAAAGGTTAGAAAGATAAGAACAGCTCATAACAGCTGGAAGATGGCATGGCACTATATATTTGATTTTGGCATTGCTAGAAGTGGGCCTCACACTCAGAAAAAGGCTTTAGTTGAACATTTTAAAAACTTCACAAAGTACAAATACCAGACAAGGTTACTCTCTTCCTACTATAGATCAGAACAAAAATAAGAACATTTCATAATCATGCTTGCCTGGGGACAAAAATAAGATCATTATCTGTATTATAAAAGTGGCCAGACATTTCCCTAGGAATGTTGCTTCTTTACCAATTACAGCTTTAGCCCTGCCCTGGTCTCTTCACTTTGTGGATAAGAATTAACAAAATCCCTAAGAAATATCCAATTTCTTCACAATATTCAATCAAAGAGAAGCCTTATTTCCTTGGATTCTGTCCTAACACCTAATGCAGGGTCAGGTCCCATATTAAGTCCCTTCGGATACTCTCTTTACTGAGATGCACACGGTTTCTCATCTGTGTTCACCTTTGTTGCAGCAAGTTCATCAGCACAGCTTCATTGAACATAGAAATTAATTCATGCGTAGTATGTATCGTTAGATGTGCTACTGGTAGTCTTTGGCTAAAGGGCATTGATAAAGATTAGGTAATTTTCCCATAGTCACAACACATGTAAGTGGCAAAGATTAGATTCCAACCTAGGACAACTTAACTGCTTTCATGATTAAACAACAACAACAACAACAACAAAATGTGATTTGGAAGCCAATTTAGTATCTAAATTAATATATTTGCCTTGTTGAAAAGTGGAAGAATTTGTCTAATATCATATAAGCAGAAAGAGAGTGCAAGGAAAAAACCATCACATCAGAATAGATTTTGATTTCCACATAATTTGTCCTGCATGTAGGATTTTTTGTTGTTCTTCTTAATTTATTGGTAAAAATGTTTAAAATATTCTTTCAACAGTAGCTATCATAAACACTATGCTGCTGATTGGTGTTCAAATTGAGAGAATAATTTATATTAAGCCTACTTTCAGTGAAAAAACGGAGATAGTAATTTATAGTAAGCCTGCTTCTGGAAAATCAATTCCTCAGGTCAGCGATTGGAAAATTATTTCTACAGAAGATACCCAAGAAAAAAGTCATGCAATATTTTAACTGCTATATAGTACTAAATAAAAATTAAAATTAAATGATGATGACAAAACAAAGCCCTTCAAACTTCATGAATGTCTATAAGTATTCTGATTATTGTGAATAATATTTAGCAAGTTTCTTTTTTGAAGTAAAATTGATTAAGATTAGTGGTATATCATGATATAAATGATGAATTGATGGGTGCTGATGAGTTGATGGGTGCAGCACACTAACATGGCACAAGTATACATATGTAACAAACCTGCACGTTATGCACATGTACCCTAGAACTTAAAGTATAATTTAAAAAAAAAAAAGTAGTTAAGAGAACATGTTTTTGGGTAGCAAGTTGTTTAGTCTTTTTGTATCCATCTCCTTTGTATAATTGGAAAATACTTGTCCCATAAGATCGCCATGAATATGAAATGGGAAGTTGTATGTAATATGCTGAGAGTAACTGCTCAATGAAAGACAACTATTGCTTAAGAAATATGTGTATATTTATGTGCACAATAATTATTTCTTCCAACAATAAAAAAAAAGATTAGTGGTATATTACTGAGAATGATTTGCTATTTTAAAATATATATAACAAAATTATAGCCAGGCATGGTGGCTTGCATCTATAATCCCAGCACTTTGGGTGGCGGAAGCAGGAGGATTCCTTGAAGCCACTAGTTAAGACCAGACTGAGCAACATAGCAAAACCCCATTTCTACAAAATAGACAAACAAACAAACAAATAGGCATGGTGGTGTGTACCTGTAGCTGGGAGGCTGTGGCAGGAGGATCATTTGAGCCCGGGAATTTGATGTTACAGTAAGCTATGATTGTACCACTGTACTCCAGTCTGAGTGACAGAGTGAGACCTGGTCTCTAAAATAAATAAATATATATATAATAAACATATATATAATAAATACATATATAATAAATATATATGAAGAGAGAGATGTAGTAATTCTCAAACCAAATATAATTTTAAAATGCTTTAGAGTTGTATATATTCAGAATAATCCAAGTAGCCTTAAAAAGTTACATTTTTAAAAAGTTATACTAATATTTATATAAAATAATATTTACAATATATTCTATTGCATAATATATGATGTTTTATATTATTAAAAATTATATTAGATGCATAGATAATAAATCTGAACTTTTAAAATGAATATTTCTATTATTTTTACAGTTGATAATGGGGATAGAATAAATTATATGTAATTGTATTGATCACTTTGATACATTTTTATATATGTATATACCCACAAACCATGTATCTGTGCATGCATTTGTATACACATATATATACACCCATGAAACCAACACTACAATCAAGATTATGAAAATATCAATCATACCAAAATTGTATTATAGCCCTTTGGAATCTCTCACCTCTACCAATCCCCAAATCTTTCTCAATATCCAGACAACCATTGAACTACATTTCACTTTCTGGAATTGTACACAAATGAAATTATATGGTGTAAATGCTCTTTTAAAGTTTGCCTTCTTTTACTCAGTATAATTATTAAGAAATTAATCAATGTGTAGTATGTATCATTAGTAGTTATTTTCATTGTTGAGTACCAGTCCATTGTATGCATATACTACAATTTGTTTATTCTTGAACTTGTTGATGCACATGAGTGTTGATGGACTTGTTGATACATATATGAGTGTTGATGGACATATGAGTGTTGATGGATGTATGAATGCTGATGGACCTCTTGATGCACATATGAGTATTGATGGACATACGCATGTTGATGGACGTATGAGTGTTGATGAACCTGTTAATGCACATATGTGTGTTGATGAACACAGTTTGTTTCGGCTAATAAAAATTGGGTTGCTGTGATTAGTTGTGTACAAGTATTTATTTTAGTTTCCTATTTTCTCCTTTGCTCCCTTTCTTGGCCTTAATTCTGTAGTTTTAAAATGCCACTTTATCTACTTTGTTGGCTTTTTAGCTGTAAGTTTATTTTGTTTATTACTTCACATGTAATAAAACAGCTTTACAATACATTTTACTTCACATATGTTATAAATCCCAATCTACATTGTTATTATTATGGCTTTAAATAGTAATTTTAAAATTCTGTAATTTTTAGTAAAATTTTAGTAAAAATTTCAGTATTTAGAAAAACAGTAGACTGACCACCTTGACTCATCCCAGAATGTTGGGAGGCTTAAGTGGCTGGATTGCTTCAGTCCAGAAGTTCCAAACCAGCCTGGGCAACATGGTGAAACCCTGTTTCTATAAAAAATACAAAAATTAGCCAAGCATGGTAGCATGTGTCTGTAGTCACAGCTACTTGGGAGGATGAAGTGGGAGGATTGCTTTGTCCCAGGGAGGCTGAGACTGCAATGAGCAGTGACTGGCACTGCACCTCAGCCGAAGTGACAGAGCCTCAAAAAATAAAACAGTGATCAAAAGAATGAAGAATAACAAAGAGTATTTTATTTGATCATCTGATATGATTTCCTTCTGCAAGAAATACATTATTTAATAGTTACTATAATTTAGATCTGTTAGGGATAAATTGTTTCACTTTTTACATGTCTGAAAAAAATTTAGTTTATATTTATTTTTTAAAATGTATTTGCCTCGAATATAAAACTTTAGATTTCATGGCATTTTTAATTATTGTTTTTGTGGTTGTTTTTCCACTCTCTTCCACTTTAAAGATATTTTTCCACTCTCTTCTAGCTTGCATTTTTTAGTGTAAGAAGTTGGCTGTCACTGTCCTCTTCTTTCATATGTATGTAATTTCTTCTCTGATGCTTGTGCTTGCAGTTTACTGAGCTTCTTTCATGTATGAGTTTATCGTTTTCACCAAATATGGAAAAATTTTGGTCATCATCTTAAAATATTTTTTCTGTCCCCTTATTCTTCCTAGGTGCCTGTTACTTGCATATTCCACTCCTTCAAGTGGTCCTAGTTTAGTGATGCTCTCTTCACTTTTTATTTTCATTATTTTCCCTCTGCATTTAATTTTGGAATGTTTCTATTGTTTTTTTTTCATGTTCAGTAATCTTTACTTTTGCAGTATATAATCTG
>NW_022322716.1:0-1516 GCF_002776525.5 Piliocolobus tephrosceles | reverse complement strand
GACGGGTTGGTGGCCAGGCAGAGGCGCTCCTCACCTCCCAGATTGTGAGGTGGCCGAGCAGAGACGCTCCTCACTTCCCATACACTGGGGTTGGAGGGGTGGCGCTGGGTAGAGGCGCTCCTCACCTCCCACACGGGTGGCCAGGCAGAGGCGCTCCTAGCCTCCCAGACGGCGAGATTGCCGGGCAGAGGCGCTCCTCACCTCCCCTACTGTGAGGCGGCTGAGCAGAGACGCTCCTCACTTCCCATATGGTGGGGTAGGGGGGTGGTGCTGGGCAGAGGCGCTCCTCATCTCCCAGACGGGTTGGTGGCCAGGCAGAGGCCTTCCTCACCTCCCAGACTGTGAGGCGGCAGAGCAGAGACGCTCCTCACTTTCCAGACCGTGCAGTTGCCAGGCAGACGTGCTCCTCACTTCCCATACGGTGAGGTGGGGGGAGGGGCGGTGCCAGGCAGAGAGGCTCCTCACCTTCCAGACCCGGCAGTGGCCAGGCAGAGGCCCCCCTCACTTCGCAGACTGTGAGGCGGCCGGGCAGAAGCACTCCTTACTTCCCAGATGGTGGAGCAGCCGGGCAGAGGCGCTTCTCACTTCCCAGATGATGCAGGGAGCATGCAGGGACCAGGCAGAGAGCTCCTCAGGTCTTAATCTCTTGACCTGGTGATCCACCTGCCTCGGCCTCCCAAAGTGCTGGATTATAGGCGTGAGCCACCACGCCTGCCCTGCCATGTCTTCTTTCTCCTCCCAAGCGGCGGTTTTCATCTCCTGGATTTTGATGTTCTACTTAACACCCCCATGTTCTTACCCATGCTGCCCCGCTGGAGGCGTCCTTCCCTCTGGGAAGCCTGACCCAGGTCTAACAGTGCCTCAGGAGATAGGCAGGGAAGCTTAGTGGGTGGGGGCAGCTCGTCTCTATCCCATCTCAGTTGCAGGGGAGGGGTCGGTTGTAGCAGCAGTGGTGACCCTGACCGCTTTCTTTTGCGGGACTCGTGGCCGGCAGCTCTGGGTGGAGCAGAGCTACTTGATCCTAGAGCTGCAGGATCTTTGTGCTGCATGTCCTTCCCCCGCATTAGCAACACTGGAGAGCTGGGCAGGTGGTCTCTATCCAGCATCTTCAAGGCCGCCTTCTTTGGCCACAGGGAGCAGCCCGGAACTGGGGCAGGGAGCACTGTTGGAACTGGGGCAGGGAGCACTGCTGGAACTGGAGCAGGGAGCACTGTTGGAACTGGGGCAGGGAGCACTGTTGGAACTGGGGCAGGGAGCACTGTTGGAGCTGGGTCAGGCTTCCCAAAGGGAAGGATGCCTCCAGCAGGGCTGTGTGAGCTGGTGACTCCGTGGCCCTTGGGGTAGAAACTCACTGCATGCACCTGGGCCTTCTCATTCTGGTTCTTTTTTGTCACGCTCTTGAGGTGGACATTTCCCTCCAAGGGCCTGGGACTGCACCCGGAGGAAGTGAGGTTTCTCTGAGTCTCCAGGGGCCTAGAGGTGGAGGCTGCTTCCCCATTGCTACAGGGGCCCCTTT
>NW_022322715.1:0-11375 GCF_002776525.5 Piliocolobus tephrosceles | reverse complement strand
TGTCCTCCTGGGTCTCTACCTGATCCACTTCCATTGGTTCTTCGGGCTCTTCTTCCATCTTCGGGATCCTGGCTGGGATCACCTGCTTATCTAATAAAGGCAGTTGGAGGTTAAACTTGCCTCTGAGAGGAGGGATCCTCACGGGGCTGGGGTGTCCGAACATCATGGAGTTGCGAGCCGACAGCACAGGTTTCTTCCTTGAGGGGGGGCTCCAGACCACAGGAGGCGGGACCCTCAGTGGGGTGCCCCTGTTCCGAGGGAGAAGACGACGCAGCCTCATAGGGGCGCCATCCCAACTGGCTGGAAGAGAAGGCCCAAGATGTTGCTGAGGTTTGAAAAGGAATCGGTAATAGCCCTGGATTCCAGGGGCAGGCACAGGTGCAGGAGCCGCGGGGTGAGCCCAGCCAAATGGGAAGCCCTCACAGACAAGACCACCACGATGCCAAATGGGTGGCCAGGACCTGCGCTGGGACCAGGGGCACAATGCCCTTAGAGGAGCACATTGCCGATGGCGTGGCCGGAACCTGCGGCGGAACCAGGAACAAAATATGCCTAGTGAGTTGCCCATTTTGAGCAAGTTGTGCGCGGACGAAACTAGGGGTCAGAAGCGGAGAGGATACTCCTAAGTCACCCACTTCTCTGTGGCCGGCTGCGCACTGGGCACCTGGGAGCTTATGACATCACAATGGGACTGGTGACAGAGCCAGGGTGTGGGGGAGTGTGCAGGTGCCCAGTGAAGGCGCCTACAAGAGGAGTCAAAGGGCAAAGGATGAGGCCCCTCCACCGGTCCAGCTGGACTCTCTAGCCTCAGGGACATCCTGCTCCTGGGGGCAGGTGTGTGGCCCTGGATGGGCCCCCTGTGGGGCTGTGGGCATTGTGGGGCTGATCTGCCAGAGTCCTTCCTGCCTGGTGCCTGATCCAGGCACTGGTTGACACCCAGTGGCCCTGTCTTGGCCCTATACCCCGGTTTACAGCGCCAGAACCTGGAAGCAGAGCGCAGGACCAGCCAGATCCCTCCAGGCTCCCCCCGGGACCTCTCCAGTGCCTCTGTGCCGCCTGGAGCCAGGCCCACCTTCTCCATGGCCCCTGTGGCCTTGAGGGCCACCAGCCTCACTGCGCAGGTTTTCAAGGAGAGGACACGGTGCCCTGACCTGACTGGATGCTGCCTCTTACCACATACGCCCCTGGCAACCAGGATCTCCACTTCTTTTTACAAATTTGCCTGAGACCATTCTTCAGATCATTCAGGTGGTCATGGCCCAGCCAGGCTTTGAACCCGAGCTGTGTGATTCCACAGCTGCACTCTGGCCTGTGTACCTCATGATCATGGATACAGCATGTATTCTTATTTTTTCCTGTAGTCCTGGGGTACTTCACACCATGGTATATCTGTAATAAGCACATGCACACCTAGAAGGAGGCTTTCGCTTCAATATATAAGTTGACCATGGCCCACTCCGGGCTTCGGTCCTCTACAAAGATGTAGGGCAGGGACTACCAATTAGCACAGCACCATCCCACGTTGCTCTTCTAACGGAGCCTTTCACCCCAGATGTTCTTTCTCGTCTGATGGGAAGGATCCAGCTATGTAAAGATTATGTTCTAGATCAGCTTTGGTCTATCCTAAAAGAAATTTGCCAGTGGATTATTCCATATCGATAAAAGTCAGTTTCTCTGGTCTTCCTGGAATGTGTCTAGAAAGCAAGTACTTTATTTATTTACAAGTTAATAGTGGATCAATGTATTGGATTAAAATATGACCAACATAATTTGGTCATTGTGAGCATGCCAGCTCGGTCCACTCTTCCCCACACATTATGATATCCTAAATATAACTCTAGATTTTCTTATGCCCTAGAGAAGGACATACTCTTGGGTGTCTGGTCTAGGGAGACATGTATGAAAAATCATTCAGCCACTCTACATCTTTTTATTGGAGAATTGAAACCATCTATATTCAGAGATACTATTAACAGGCAAGAAGTTACTTCTGTCATTTTGTTAATTATTTTCTGGTTGTTTTGTAGATCTTTTGTTTCTTCTTTTATTGTTTCCTTTATGGTTTGATGAGTTTCTGTACTGATAAGCTTTGATTCCTTTATTTCATTGACATATCTGGTGTAATTTTTTTCTCTTTGGTTACTCTGGAGCTTACATTTAAAAATTTATAGTTATGATAGACTATTTAAAGCTGATAAAAAGTTTTGATCACATACAAACATGCTATACTCCCCCCACATCCCCTGTCAATGCACAAAATTTGTACTTTTTTGCCTTAATTTATATTGTTCTGTATTGGGCATTTATTAAGAACTCATTGTGGATATAAAAAAAAAAAAAAAAAAAAAAAAAGAAAATTAGCTAAATATAATATGCTTTATTTTTAAGATGGAATAATATGAAACCACTAAACATAATTTAGTGGCAGAATATTTATTGACATAGGAAAACTATTCTCCATGCATTTAAAATTGGAATAAATAACTTAACAAATAATATGTTATTTCACATTAATAAAATATCTACACAAGTGGTATGTTGGTAAATGTTTAACCAATGTCTTACCTGGAGAGAAAAAAAAAAAATGCATTTGTAAATATTCTTACCATGGACAATTTCAAGCTACTAATGTAAAATCTGAGAAGCTACCAGATGTGGAAAGAGATACACACAATTGGCACTTGCAAGCCATTGTGAGCTGGCCCCAGCACCCACAGATATACACTAAATGAAAGTGCAGGTCGTCTCTGAATGGTGGTATAATAAGTAATTGTTAACATTAGTTTAAATGTGCAAGAAGCTCATAGAGGGGAAGTCTGTAAAGGATGAAAGGGGAGATAGATAGAAAAGTCAAGAAGAGTCTTCAAGACCATGAGGCAGTCTACACCTGTGAAAGAAGAGAAGGAAGAAAGAATCAGGTAAGAGGAGCCTCAGACCTCAGATTTCAACACAGTTCTGAGAAAATCTTTGCTAGGCCAATGGGAAACTCCATAGTGAAAGTTGTTTTTTAGAGGAGACCTACGTCATGCAAGAATGCCAGTGCCAATATTCAGGTTGTGCTCAGGCATTGCCTGGAGCAGCTGGGTAAAGCATGACTCGGCTTGAATGAACGTGGAGGTGCAGTCGAAGAGGACACATTTCTGTGGCCTCCACAAAAAGAGATGATTTTACTTCTCTTATCTTTCCAGTATTTCCATTTATGTTATATAACCTATTGACTTTTCAGTAAAATGCATATTGTAATTGTTAAAAATTCAAATTTCAAATAATATTTACTATTTATGTAATGTTGATTGTATATCATATACTTTACTATTTTTCTTCTTATAATAACTAACCATTACCTGAGTCTTCACATTTTATTTTTCATTTTCATTTTTATTTTTTTTTTGAGACAAGTCTTCACTCTGTTGCCTAGGCTGGAGCGCAGTGGCGTGATCATGGCTTACTGCAGCCTCGACCTCCCTCCAGGACTCAAGCTATCTTCCCACTTCAGCTTTCCAAGAAGCTGGGACTACAGGTGTGCACTACCACACCCAGCTAATTTCTTTATTTTTTTTTTTAGAGACAAGGTCTCCCTGTGTTGCCCAGGCTGGTGTCCAACTCCAGGGCTTGAGGGACCCCTTTGCCTCAACCTCCCAAAGTTCTAGAATTACAGGTGTGAGCTTACAATACTCCAATGAGCCATGTAACCTTGGCCAGGAATGTTCCTTGTTTATAAAGAACTTTCATATACATTTTAATATTTTCCTAAATAAATTTTTGAAATGAGTAATATAGTTGCTCCCCATATTTATATGAATAATTTGAAAAACAAAAACCATGACTCTTCTAATGTGGCTGAGCAAATAATTATTCAAACACAAGGAGCTGTGTGCTGGATATCTTGATGTTTTTCATGTTTTTAAAATAATGGAAATGCCCATCCTATCTTCAGTTTGTTTTATCCACATTATTGTGATTTTGGTATGAGTGATGAGAGGCAGCCCAGGGTAATAATTAGGAACATGGCCTCTGGAGTCAGGCTACCTGGGTTTGAAACTTAGCTCTGTTATTTACTAACTGTGTGACCTTAGGCTAAGTCACAAAATCTGTCTAGGCTTCAGTAATCACATCCTTTAATGGTGATGATGATAGTACCAACTTCATAGGATTAGTGTAAGCATTAGATACTTGTAAATTCTCGCAAAACACTTACACTTGTAAATATCTGTAGAACACTTTGAAAAGTGCCCAGCACAGAGTAACTGCTATACAATTATAATATTATTACATAATGGATAAAAACACTACATTTAAGAAATATTTAAAAATTCTTCCATGGTAAAGGAAATAAATATATTCATTAAGATTTTTTAAAATGCAAGAATCAACAGAGGCAACTTAGTAAAGTATAATATGCCAATGAGCCATGTAACCTTGGCCAGGCATGTTTCCCCTCTGGACCTTAATTTCCTCATCTGTGCAATGGTGTGTTTGTACTAGACAGCTCCCAGGGTGTTTCCTGGGTCTATGATTTTATGACTTCTAATAATTTAATTTGGTATCATTAAACCCTGAGAGGAAAAAAAAAAAATTCCTTTTGACCTTTTGTTTCAGGGGAAAAAAAAATCTACAAACTACTTACTATAAAATTTCAAAAGATCACAAGTACCAAGCATGTATGATTATTACATTATTCAAAACCACAAATAACATAAAAGAAAGTCATTTCAAGTTAGTGTTTAATATTCAACACTCTGTAAGATAATTTGATTGTTTTAAAATTCAAATAAATTACAAGTGCAGTTTTAACTTGCAGGTAATTTCAGAAATTTCTTTAGAAGTTTTGCAGTTCAAAGCTTTTGAGATGTGTTGAAAATGGCCACTTTAGATAAGAAAACTCTTGGAAAAACCGTGTGAAACTTTTCTTTTGTTATGTTTTTCGAGTCAGGTCCAAAAGCAGTGTTTAACCTAGCAATACTGACAAGAGTCATAATAGTAAAAACATTATCATTTGATCTTTAAAACTTTGTTTTACATGTGACATTGAATTATTGCTTGCCTAATTAGCTTAATTTTAGGACATACTGTAGGTAGGACCAAAGTTTTTAATTCATAGCATACAATAATAAAGTAATATTATTGATGAAATATAAACAGCATGGATTAATTCCACTAAGCCTTAATTAACTGTAAGCTAGCCACCGTATGTATGTCATCACTGAAATCTCACAGAGGCCCCTGTACAATGTCCTGTTGTTATCTCCATTTCCCAGAGGAGGATACCGAGTCATTTCAGAAACCATACTATTTAATAATACCTAATAGCTATGACTTATTTATTATTTTTATATATTATGTTAAGCATTGCGTGTTACAATGTATAGCAGGATGTCCCTCTGGGTAGAGAATCATTGAAAACATACAGACCAGACTTCCATCTATATGTCTTTGCCTCAGGACTTTTCTCTGGGACCAGAGCCCACTCGGCTGGGATGGAATTACCTGAAAATTAGTGTGCATGCACAAGCATGCACACCTGTATATATACACACAAAAATGTCCAAAATTCCTCAACTAATAGTCTGGCTCCTTGCTTTTCAGTCAGGTCACTCTGAAGATCTTATTCAATACAGCAGAATTAAGAATTAAGCTCTAGCAGCCTTTAGTGATGTTTGCTAGATAGTGCAAACTTTATTAGCCACTTTCCTCTCTCAGTCTCACTTCACCTGTCTCCACCAGATTTTCCTGGAATTACTACCATGACGAATTTCTTGTGTTAGGATGCTTGTCCCTGACTGTGCTGCTGGTGGAATCTAAAACAACACACTGTGCTATTTAATCCTTGTAAGAACTCAGATGAGTAGATGTTATTTCTTCAATTTTTCAGAAGATGAAATGAGGCTTAAAGAGATTAAGTTATTGTACCCAAATCACACAGCTGTTAGGAAGTAGCCTATGGTCATATTCCTGCTATATAGTTTCTAGAATCTCAGATCTTGAACTCTATCTGACTCCACATTTTGAGTAAATGTTTTGAAATTCTGTGTCTGAAAAAGGACAACTAAATCACCTTTATTGTATAACAAATATTTCAAAACATGACCTACTTACATTGCCCTAACTCCAAAAATAAAGAGAAGCAAATATAATAGTCCATGAAGCCAACATATTTTGTTGAATCTGATTGCAACTATTATTTCACTAATGAACAGTATTCTTCATAGCATAATGCATACCTTTTGTTCTCATTTGCTGACAAAAATCTAAGGCAGAAATTTATTTTTCTTAAATATTATGGAAGTCTGGTATCTTTTTCCTATCAAACAATGTAACACCACTGATAAAATTGAAAAATATGACCCATTCTTCTTAAAATAAAATTTATTTGAAACCAAAGAAGCATGAGTACCAAAAAAACAAATTAAACCATTAAACCAGAAGGAACGTGTAAAAAGTGAGATCACTTTTCAACATTTTCGCTAAGAACATGCAACGAATTCTAGAGAATAACTCCTCCTTTCTTTCCTTGTTAATTTCACTAAATGGTGTCTCAAAATTAAAGATATGTATTTACTCCTGAATTTGTGATCACATGTTCACTTTCTACCAAAGTTAACTTCAGGAAACATTGAAAACAAGATGTGTAAATGGTTGAGCAGACCCCAAATTTAAAGTTTCAGTCTCTAAATTCACAAACCATTCCCTTGAACTACCCTGTGTTATTTAGAATAGGAATATAGATCTCTAAATGGTTCATATTTCAAAGTATATAGGATGACTTATGGTATTTCTACCTTTTTTCCTTGCCAATTTCAACAAAAGATTAATATTAAAAATTCAAACAGCACAGCTAGAAAGACATTAAAGAAGAGTTGAGAACAAATTGATTCTATGTGTTTAGATTGATTTGGATGACTGCTGATGGAGGGATTCTCTGAAAGTTTCTTTGAAGGGTGCTTGCTAGAATTCTACTTAGTTTGCTTCTTTTGATATATTTTTTCTTTGTTCAACTATTTTCTTTAACCTCTTTTCTTAATTTCCTTTTAAAAATACAGTTTGGAAATAGTAAAAATATATGTATATAGTACTTATTATATTCAAAAGATAACACCATTATATTAACTCAGTTATTATTTATTCATCAAAAATTCCATTTACTATAGCGTAATCATTATCCACATGCACAAATGAGAAAACCAATATGAAAAGGTTAGAAAGATAAGAACAGCTCATAACAGCTGGAAGATGGCATGGCACTATATATTTGATTTTGGCATTGCTAGAAGTGGGCCTCACACTCAGAAAAAGGCTTTAGTTGAACATTTTAAAAACTTCACAAAGTACAAATACCAGACAAGGTTACTCTCTTCCTACTATAGATCAGAACAAAAATAAGAACATTTCATAATCATGCTTGCCTGGGGACAAAAATAAGATCATTATCTGTATTATAAAAGTGGCCAGACATTTCCCTAGGAATGTTGCTTCTTTACCAATTACAGCTTTAGCCCTGCCCTGGTCTCTTCACTTTGTGGATAAGAATTAACAAAATCCCTAAGAAATATCCAATTTCTTCACAATATTCAATCAAAGAGAAGCCTTATTTCCTTGGATTCTGTCCTAACACCTAATGCAGGGTCAGGTCCCATATTAAGTCCCTTCGGATACTCTCTTTACTGAGATGCACACGGTTTCTCATCTGTGTTCACCTTTGTTGCAGCAAGTTCATCAGCACAGCTTCATTGAACATAGAAATTAATTCATGCGTAGTATGTATCGTTAGATGTGCTACTGGTAGTCTTTGGCTAAAGGGCATTGATAAAGATTAGGTAATTTTCCCATAGTCACAACACATGTAAGTGGCAAAGATTAGATTCCAACCTAGGACAACTTAACTGCTTTCATGATTAAACAACAACAACAACAACAACAAAATGTGATTTGGAAGCCAATTTAGTATCTAAATTAATATATTTGCCTTGTTGAAAAGTGGAAGAATTTGTCTAATATCATATAAGCAGAAAGAGAGTGCAAGGAAAAAACCATCACATCAGAATAGATTTTGATTTCCACATAATTTGTCCTGCATGTAGGATTTTTTGTTGTTCTTCTTAATTTATTGGTAAAAATGTTTAAAATATTCTTTCAACAGTAGCTATCATAAACACTATGCTGCTGATTGGTGTTCAAATTGAGAGAATAATTTATATTAAGCCTACTTTCAGTGAAAAAACGGAGATAGTAATTTATAGTAAGCCTGCTTCTGGAAAATCAATTCCTCAGGTCAGCGATTGGAAAATTATTTCTACAGAAGATACCCAAGAAAAAAGTCATGCAATATTTTAACTGCTATATAGTACTAAATAAAAATTAAAATTAAATGATGATGACAAAACAAAGCCCTTCAAACTTCATGAATGTCTATAAGTATTCTGATTATTGTGAATAATATTTAGCAAGTTTCTTTTTTGAAGTAAAATTGATTAAGATTAGTGGTATATCATGATATAAATGATGAATTGATGGGTGCTGATGAGTTGATGGGTGCAGCACACTAACATGGCACAAGTATACATATGTAACAAACCTGCACGTTATGCACATGTACCCTAGAACTTAAAGTATAATTTAAAAAAAAAAAAGTAGTTAAGAGAACATGTTTTTGGGTAGCAAGTTGTTTAGTCTTTTTGTATCCATCTCCTTTGTATAATTGGAAAATACTTGTCCCATAAGATCGCCATGAATATGAAATGGGAAGTTGTATGTAATATGCTGAGAGTAACTGCTCAATGAAAGACAACTATTGCTTAAGAAATATGTGTATATTTATGTGCACAATAATTATTTCTTCCAACAATAAAAAAAAAGATTAGTGGTATATTACTGAGAATGATTTGCTATTTTAAAATATATATAACAAAATTATAGCCAGGCATGGTGGCTTGCATCTATAATCCCAGCACTTTGGGTGGCGGAAGCAGGAGGATTCCTTGAAGCCACTAGTTAAGACCAGACTGAGCAACATAGCAAAACCCCATTTCTACAAAATAGACAAACAAACAAACAAATAGGCATGGTGGTGTGTACCTGTAGCTGGGAGGCTGTGGCAGGAGGATCATTTGAGCCCGGGAATTTGATGTTACAGTAAGCTATGATTGTACCACTGTACTCCAGTCTGAGTGACAGAGTGAGACCTGGTCTCTAAAATAAATAAATATATATATAATAAACATATATATAATAAATACATATATAATAAATATATATGAAGAGAGAGATGTAGTAATTCTCAAACCAAATATAATTTTAAAATGCTTTAGAGTTGTATATATTCAGAATAATCCAAGTAGCCTTAAAAAGTTACATTTTTAAAAAGTTATACTAATATTTATATAAAATAATATTTACAATATATTCTATTGCATAATATATGATGTTTTATATTATTAAAAATTATATTAGATGCATAGATAATAAATCTGAACTTTTAAAATGAATATTTCTATTATTTTTACAGTTGATAATGGGGATAGAATAAATTATATGTAATTGTATTGATCACTTTGATACATTTTTATATATGTATATACCCACAAACCATGTATCTGTGCATGCATTTGTATACACATATATATACACCCATGAAACCAACACTACAATCAAGATTATGAAAATATCAATCATACCAAAATTGTATTATAGCCCTTTGGAATCTCTCACCTCTACCAATCCCCAAATCTTTCTCAATATCCAGACAACCATTGAACTACATTTCACTTTCTGGAATTGTACACAAATGAAATTATATGGTGTAAATGCTCTTTTAAAGTTTGCCTTCTTTTACTCAGTATAATTATTAAGAAATTAATCAATGTGTAGTATGTATCATTAGTAGTTATTTTCATTGTTGAGTACCAGTCCATTGTATGCATATACTACAATTTGTTTATTCTTGAACTTGTTGATGCACATGAGTGTTGATGGACTTGTTGATACATATATGAGTGTTGATGGACATATGAGTGTTGATGGATGTATGAATGCTGATGGACCTCTTGATGCACATATGAGTATTGATGGACATACGCATGTTGATGGACGTATGAGTGTTGATGAACCTGTTAATGCACATATGTGTGTTGATGAACACAGTTTGTTTCGGCTAATAAAAATTGGGTTGCTGTGATTAGTTGTGTACAAGTATTTATTTTAGTTTCCTATTTTCTCCTTTGCTCCCTTTCTTGGCCTTAATTCTGTAGTTTTAAAATGCCACTTTATCTACTTTGTTGGCTTTTTAGCTGTAAGTTTATTTTGTTTATTACTTCACATGTAATAAAACAGCTTTACAATACATTTTACTTCACATATGTTATAAATCCCAATCTACATTGTTATTATTATGGCTTTAAATAGTAATTTTAAAATTCTGTAATTTTTAGTAAAATTTTAGTAAAAATTTCAGTATTTAGAAAAACAGTAGACTGACCACCTTGACTCATCCCAGAATGTTGGGAGGCTTAAGTGGCTGGATTGCTTCAGTCCAGAAGTTCCAAACCAGCCTGGGCAACATGGTGAAACCCTGTTTCTATAAAAAATACAAAAATTAGCCAAGCATGGTAGCATGTGTCTGTAGTCACAGCTACTTGGGAGGATGAAGTGGGAGGATTGCTTTGTCCCAGGGAGGCTGAGACTGCAATGAGCAGTGACTGGCACTGCACCTCAGCCGAAGTGACAGAGCCTCAAAAAATAAAACAGTGATCAAAAGAATGAAGAATAACAAAGAGTATTTTATTTGATCATCTGATATGATTTCCTTCTGCAAGAAATACATTATTTAATAGTTACTATAATTTAGATCTGTTAGGGATAAATTGTTTCACTTTTTACATGTCTGAAAAAAATTTAGTTTATATTTATTTTTTAAAATGTATTTGCCTCGAATATAAAACTTTAGATTTCATGGCATTTTTAATTATTGTTTTTGTGGTTGTTTTTCCACTCTCTTCCACTTTAAAGATATTTTTCCACTCTCTTCTAGCTTGCATTTTTTAGTGTAAGAAGTTGGCTGTCACTGTCCTCTTCTTTCATATGTATGTAATTTCTTCTCTGATGCTTGTGCTTGCAGTTTACTGAGCTTCTTTCATGTATGAGTTTATCGTTTTCACCAAATATGGAAAAATTTTGGTCATCATCTTAAAATATTTTTTCTGTCCCCTTATTCTTCCTAGGTGCCTGTTACTTGCATATTCCACTCCTTCAAGTGGTCCTAGTTTAGTGATGCTCTCTTCACTTTTTATTTTCATTATTTTCCCTCTGCATTTAATTTTGGAATGTTTCTATTGTTTTTTTTTTCATGTTCAGTAATCTTTACTTTTGCAGTATATAATCTG
>NW_022322714.1:0-1520 GCF_002776525.5 Piliocolobus tephrosceles | reverse complement strand
GACGGGTTGGTGGCCAGGCAGAGGCGCTCCTCACCTCCCAGATTGTGGGGCGGCCGAGCAGAGACGCTCCTCACTTCCCATACAGTGGGGTTGGAGGGGTGGCGCTGGGTAGAGGCGCTCCTCACCTCCCAGACGGGTTGGTGGCCAGGCAGAGGCACTCCTCACCTCCCAGACGGCGGGATTGCCGGGCAGAGGTGCTCCTCACCTCCCCTACTGTGAGGCGGCTGAGCAGAGACGCTCCTCACTTCCCATATGGTGGGGTAGGGGGGTGGTGCTGGGCAGAGGCGCTCCTCATCTCCCAGACGGGTTGGTGGCCAGGCAGAGGCCTTCCTCACCTCCCAGACTGTGAGGCGGCAGAGCAGAGACGCTCCTCACTTTCCAGACCGTGCAGTTGCCAGGCAGACGTGCTCCTCACTTCCCATACGGTGAGGTGGGGGGAGGGGCGGTGCCAGGCAGAGAGGCTCCTCACCTTCCAGACCCGGCAGTGGCCAGGCAGAGGCCCCCCTCACTTCGCAGACTGTGAGGCGGCCGGGCAGAAGCACTCCTTACTTCCCAGATGGTGGAGCAGCCGGGCAGAGGCGCTTCTCACTTCCCAGATGATGCAGGGAGCATGCAGGGACCAGGCAGAGAGCTCCTCAGGTCTTAATCTCTTGACCTGGTGATCCACCTGCCTCGGCCTCCCAAAGTGCTGGATTATAGGCGTGAGCCACCACGCCTGCCCTGCCATGTCTTCTTTCTCCTCCCAAGCGGCGGTTTTCATCTCCTGGATTTTGATGTTCTACTTAACACCCCCATGTTCTTACCCATGCTGCCCCGCTGGAGGCGTCCTTCCCTCTGGGAAGCCTGACCCAGGTCTAACAGTGCCTCAGGAGATAGGCAGGGAAGCTTAGTGGGTGGGGGCAGCTCGTCTCTATCCCATCTCAGTTGCAGGGGAGGGGTCGGTTGTAGCAGCAGTGGTGACCCTGACCGCTTTCTTTTGCGGGACTCGTGGCCGGCAGCTCTGGGTGGAGCAGAGCTACTTGATCCTAGAGCTGCAGGATCTTTGTGCTGCATGTCCTTCCCCCGCATTAGCAACACTGGAGAGCTGGGCAGGTGGTCTCTATCCAGCATCTTCAAGGCCGCCTTCTTTGGCCACAGGGAGCAGCCCGGAACTGGGGCAGGGAGCACTGTTGGAACTGGGGCAGGGAGCACTGCTGGAACTGGAGCAGGGAGCACTGTTGGAACTGGGGCAGGGAGCACTGTTGGAACTGGGGCAGGGAGCACTGTTGGAGCTGGGTCAGGCTTCCCAAAGGGAAGGATGCCTCCAGCAGGGCTGTGTGAGCTGGTGACTCCGTGGCCCTTGGGGTAGAAACTCACTGCATGCACCTGGGCCTTCTCATTCTGGTTCTTTTTTGTCACGCTCTTGAGGTGGACATTTCCCTCCAAGGGCCTGGGACTGCACCCGGAGGAAGTGAGGTTTCTCTGAGTCTCCAGGGGCCTAGAGGTGGAGGCTGCTTCCCCATTGCTACAGGGGCCCCTTT
>NW_022322713.1:0-11374 GCF_002776525.5 Piliocolobus tephrosceles | reverse complement strand
CAGATTATATACTGCAAAAGTAAAGATTACTGAACATGAAAAAAAAACAATAGAAACATTCCAAAATTAAATGCAGAGGGAAAATAATGAAAATAAAAAGTGAAGAGAGCATCACTAAACTAGGACCACTTGAAGGAGTGGAATATGCAAGTAACAGGCACCTAGGAAGAATAAGGGGACAGAAAAAATATTTTAAGATGATGACCAAAATTTTTCCATATTTGGTGAAAACGATAAACTCATACATGAAAGAAGCTCAGTAAACTGCAAGCACAAGCATCAGAGAAGAAATTACATACATATGAAAGAAGAGGACAGTGACAGCCAACTTCTTACACTAAAAAATGCAAGCTAGAAGAGAGTGGAAAAATATCTTTAAAGTGGAAGAGAGTGGAAAAACAACCACAAAAACAATAATTAAAAATGCCATGAAATCTAAAGTTTTATATTCGAGGCAAATACATTTTAAAAAATAAATATAAACTAAATTTTTTTCAGACATGTAAAAAGTGAAACAATTTATCCCTAACAGATCTAAATTATAGTAACTATTAAATAATGTATTTCTTGCAGAAGGAAATCATATCAGATGATCAAATAAAATACTCTTTGTTATTCTTCATTCTTTTGATCACTGTTTTATTTTTTGAGGCTCTGTCACTTCGGCTGAGGTGCAGTGCCAGTCACTGCTCATTGCAGTCTCAGCCTCCCTGGGACAAAGCAATCCTCCCACTTCATCCTCCCAAGTAGCTGTGACTACAGACACATGCTACCATGCTTGGCTAATTTTTGTATTTTTTATAGAAACAGGGTTTCACCATGTTGCCCAGGCTGGTTTGGAACTTCTGGACTGAAGCAATCCAGCCACTTAAGCCTCCCAACATTCTGGGATGAGTCAAGGTGGTCAGTCTACTGTTTTTCTAAATACTGAAATTTTTACTAAAATTTTACTAAAAATTACAGAATTTTAAAATTACTATTTAAAGCCATAATAATAACAATGTAGATTGGGATTTATAACATATGTGAAGTAAAATGTATTGTAAAGCTGTTTTATTACATGTGAAGTAATAAACAAAATAAACTTACAGCTAAAAAGCCAACAAAGTAGATAAAGTGGCATTTTAAAACTACAGAATTAAGGCCAAGAAAGGGAGCAAAGGAGAAAATAGGAAACTAAAATAAATACTTGTACACAACTAATCACAGCAACCCAATTTTTATTAGCCGAAACAAACTGTGTTCATCAACACACATATGTGCATTAACAGGTTCATCAACACTCATACGTCCATCAACATGCGTATGTCCATCAATACTCATATGTGCATCAAGAGGTCCATCAGCATTCATACATCCATCAACACTCATATGTCCATCAACACTCATATATGTATCAACAAGTCCATCAACACTCATGTGCATCAACAAGTTCAAGAATAAACAAATTGTAGTATATGCATACAATGGACTGGTACTCAACAATGAAAATAACTACTAATGATACATACTACACATTGATTAATTTCTTAATAATTATACTGAGTAAAAGAAGGCAAACTTTAAAAGAGCATTTACACCATATAATTTCATTTGTGTACAATTCCAGAAAGTGAAATGTAGTTCAATGGTTGTCTGGATATTGAGAAAGATTTGGGGATTGGTAGAGGTGAGAGATTCCAAAGGGCTATAATACAATTTTGGTATGATTGATATTTTCATAATCTTGATTGTAGTGTTGGTTTCATGGGTGTATATATATGTGTATACAAATGCATGCACAGATACATGGTTTGTGGGTATATACATATATAAAAATGTATCAAAGTGATCAATACAATTACATATAATTTATTCTATCCCCATTATCAACTGTAAAAATAATAGAAATATTCATTTTAAAAGTTCAGATTTATTATCTATGCATCTAATATAATTTTTAATAATATAAAACATCATATATTATGCAATAGAATATATTGTAAATATTATTTTATATAAATATTAGTATAACTTTTTAAAAATGTAACTTTTTAAGGCTACTTGGATTATTCTGAATATATACAACTCTAAAGCATTTTAAAATTATATTTGGTTTGAGAATTACTACATCTCTCTCTTCATATATATTTATTATATATGTATTTATTATATATATGTTTATTATATATATATTTATTTATTTTAGAGACCAGGTCTCACTCTGTCACTCAGACTGGAGTACAGTGGTACAATCATAGCTTACTGTAACATCAAATTCCCGGGCTCAAATGATCCTCCTGCCACAGCCTCCCAGCTACAGGTACACACCACCATGCCTATTTGTTTGTTTGTTTGTCTATTTTGTAGAAATGGGGTTTTGCTATGTTGCTCAGTCTGGTCTTAACTAGTGGCTTCAAGGAATCCTCCTGCTTCCGCCACCCAAAGTGCTGGGATTATAGATGCAAGCCACCATGCCTGGCTATAATTTTGTTATATATATTTTAAAATAGCAAATCATTCTCAGTAATATACCACTAATCTTTTTTTTTATTGTTGGAAGAAATAATTATTGTGCACATAAATATACACATATTTCTTAAGCAATAGTTGTCTTTCATTGAGCAGTTACTCTCAGCATATTACATACAACTTCCCATTTCATATTCATGGCGATCTTATGGGACAAGTATTTTCCAATTATACAAAGGAGATGGATACAAAAAGACTAAACAACTTGCTACCCAAAAACATGTTCTCTTAACTACTTTTTTTTTTTTAAATTATACTTTAAGTTCTAGGGTACATGTGCATAACGTGCAGGTTTGTTACATATGTATACTTGTGCCATGTTAGTGTGCTGCACCCATCAACTCATCAGCACCCATCAATTCATCATTTATATCATGATATACCACTAATCTTAATCAATTTTACTTCAAAAAAGAAACTTGCTAAATATTATTCACAATAATCAGAATACTTATAGACATTCATGAAGTTTGAAGGGCTTTGTTTTGTCATCATCATTTAATTTTAATTTTTATTTAGTACTATATAGCAGTTAAAATATTGCATGACTTTTTTCTTGGGTATCTTCTGTAGAAATAATTTTCCAATCGCTGACCTGAGGAATTGATTTTCCAGAAGCAGGCTTACTATAAATTACTATCTCCGTTTTTTCACTGAAAGTAGGCTTAATATAAATTATTCTCTCAATTTGAACACCAATCAGCAGCATAGTGTTTATGATAGCTACTGTTGAAAGAATATTTTAAACATTTTTACCAATAAATTAAGAAGAACAACAAAAAATCCTACATGCAGGACAAATTATGTGGAAATCAAAATCTATTCTGATGTGATGGTTTTTTCCTTGCACTCTCTTTCTGCTTATATGATATTAGACAAATTCTTCCACTTTTCAACAAGGCAAATATATTAATTTAGATACTAAATTGGCTTCCAAATCACATTTTGTTGTTGTTGTTGTTGTTGTTTAATCATGAAAGCAGTTAAGTTGTCCTAGGTTGGAATCTAATCTTTGCCACTTACATGTGTTGTGACTATGGGAAAATTACCTAATCTTTATCAATGCCCTTTAGCCAAAGACTACCAGTAGCACATCTAACGATACATACTACGCATGAATTAATTTCTATGTTCAATGAAGCTGTGCTGATGAACTTGCTGCAACAAAGGTGAACACAGATGAGAAACCGTGTGCATCTCAGTAAAGAGAGTATCCGAAGGGACTTAATATGGGACCTGACCCTGCATTAGGTGTTAGGACAGAATCCAAGGAAATAAGGCTTCTCTTTGATTGAATATTGTGAAGAAATTGGATATTTCTTAGGGATTTTGTTAATTCTTATCCACAAAGTGAAGAGACCAGGGCAGGGCTAAAGCTGTAATTGGTAAAGAAGCAACATTCCTAGGGAAATGTCTGGCCACTTTTATAATACAGATAATGATCTTATTTTTGTCCCCAGGCAAGCATGATTATGAAATGTTCTTATTTTTGTTCTGATCTATAGTAGGAAGAGAGTAACCTTGTCTGGTATTTGTACTTTGTGAAGTTTTTAAAATGTTCAACTAAAGCCTTTTTCTGAGTGTGAGGCCCACTTCTAGCAATGCCAAAATCAAATATATAGTGCCATGCCATCTTCCAGCTGTTATGAGCTGTTCTTATCTTTCTAACCTTTTCATATTGGTTTTCTCATTTGTGCATGTGGATAATGATTACGCTATAGTAAATGGAATTTTTGATGAATAAATAATAACTGAGTTAATATAATGGTGTTATCTTTTGAATATAATAAGTACTATATACATATATTTTTACTATTTCCAAACTGTATTTTTAAAAGGAAATTAAGAAAAGAGGTTAAAGAAAATAGTTGAACAAAGAAAAAATATATCAAAAGAAGCAAACTAAGTAGAATTCTAGCAAGCACCCTTCAAAGAAACTTTCAGAGAATCCCTCCATCAGCAGTCATCCAAATCAATCTAAACACATAGAATCAATTTGTTCTCAACTCTTCTTTAATGTCTTTCTAGCTGTGCTGTTTGAATTTTTAATATTAATCTTTTGTTGAAATTGGCAAGGAAAAAAGGTAGAAATACCATAAGTCATCCTATATACTTTGAAATATGAACCATTTAGAGATCTATATTCCTATTCTAAATAACACAGGGTAGTTCAAGGGAATGGTTTGTGAATTTAGAGACTGAAACTTTAAATTTGGGGTCTGCTCAACCATTTACACATCTTGTTTTCAATGTTTCCTGAAGTTAACTTTGGTAGAAAGTGAACATGTGATCACAAATTCAGGAGTAAATACATATCTTTAATTTTGAGACACCATTTAGTGAAATTAACAAGGAAAGAAAGGAGGAGTTATTCTCTAGAATTCGTTGCATGTTCTTAGCGAAAATGTTGAAAAGTGATCTCACTTTTTACACGTTCCTTCTGGTTTAATGGTTTAATTTGTTTTTTTGGTACTCATGCTTCTTTGGTTTCAAATAAATTTTATTTTAAGAAGAATGGGTCATATTTTTCAATTTTATCAGTGGTGTTACATTGTTTGATAGGAAAAAGATACCAGACTTCCATAATATTTAAGAAAAATAAATTTCTGCCTTAGATTTTTGTCAGCAAATGAGAACAAAAGGTATGCATTATGCTATGAAGAATACTGTTCATTAGTGAAATAATAGTTGCAATCAGATTCAACAAAATATGTTGGCTTCATGGACTATTATATTTGCTTCTCTTTATTTTTGGAGTTAGGGCAATGTAAGTAGGTCATGTTTTGAAATATTTGTTATACAATAAAGGTGATTTAGTTGTCCTTTTTCAGACACAGAATTTCAAAACATTTACTCAAAATGTGGAGTCAGATAGAGTTCAAGATCTGAGATTCTAGAAACTATATAGCAGGAATATGACCATAGGCTACTTCCTAACAGCTGTGTGATTTGGGTACAATAACTTAATCTCTTTAAGCCTCATTTCATCTTCTGAAAAATTGAAGAAATAACATCTACTCATCTGAGTTCTTACAAGGATTAAATAGCACAGTGTGTTGTTTTAGATTCCACCAGCAGCACAGTCAGGGACAAGCATCCTAACACAAGAAATTCGTCATGGTAGTAATTCCAGGAAAATCTGGTGGAGACAGGTGAAGTGAGACTGAGAGAGGAAAGTGGCTAATAAAGTTTGCACTATCTAGCAAACATCACTAAAGGCTGCTAGAGCTTAATTCTTAATTCTGCTGTATTGAATAAGATCTTCAGAGTGACCTGACTGAAAAGCAAGGAGCCAGACTATTAGTTGAGGAATTTTGGACATTTTTGTGTGTATATATACAGGTGTGCATGCTTGTGCATGCACACTAATTTTCAGGTAATTCCATCCCAGCCGAGTGGGCTCTGGTCCCAGAGAAAAGTCCTGAGGCAAAGACATATAGATGGAAGTCTGGTCTGTATGTTTTCAATGATTCTCTACCCAGAGGGACATCCTGCTATACATTGTAACACGCAATGCTTAACATAATATATAAAAATAATAAATAAGTCATAGCTATTAGGTATTATTAAATAGTATGGTTTCTGAAATGACTCGGTATCCTCCTCTGGGAAATGGAGATAACAACAGGACATTGTACAGGGGCCTCTGTGAGATTTCAGTGATGACATACATACGGTGGCTAGCTTACAGTTAATTAAGGCTTAGTGGAATTAATCCATGCTGTTTATATTTCATCAATAATATTACTTTATTATTGTATGCTATGAATTAAAAACTTTGGTCCTACCTACAGTATGTCCTAAAATTAAGCTAATTAGGCAAGCAATAATTCAATGTCACATGTAAAACAAAGTTTTAAAGATCAAATGATAATGTTTTTACTATTATGACTCTTGTCAGTATTGCTAGGTTAAACACTGCTTTTGGACCTGACTCGAAAAACATAACAAAAGAAAAGTTTCACACGGTTTTTCCAAGAGTTTTCTTATCTAAAGTGGCCATTTTCAACACATCTCAAAAGCTTTGAACTGCAAAACTTCTAAAGAAATTTCTGAAATTACCTGCAAGTTAAAACTGCACTTGTAATTTATTTGAATTTTAAAACAATCAAATTATCTTACAGAGTGTTGAATATTAAACACTAACTTGAAATGACTTTCTTTTATGTTATTTGTGGTTTTGAATAATGTAATAATCATACATGCTTGGTACTTGTGATCTTTTGAAATTTTATAGTAAGTAGTTTGTAGATTTTTTTTTCCCCTGAAACAAAAGGTCAAAAGGAATTTTTTTTTTTTCCTCTCAGGGTTTAATGATACCAAATTAAATTATTAGAAGTCATAAAATCATAGACCCAGGAAACACCCTGGGAGCTGTCTAGTACAAACACACCATTGCACAGATGAGGAAATTAAGGTCCAGAGGGGAAACATGCCTGGCCAAGGTTACATGGCTCATTGGCATATTATACTTTACTAAGTTGCCTCTGTTGATTCTTGCATTTTAAAAAATCTTAATGAATATATTTATTTCCTTTACCATGGAAGAATTTTTAAATATTTCTTAAATGTAGTGTTTTTATCCATTATGTAATAATATTATAATTGTATAGCAGTTACTCTGTGCTGGGCACTTTTCAAAGTGTTCTACAGATATTTACAAGTGTAAGTGTTTTGCGAGAATTTACAAGTATCTAATGCTTACACTAATCCTATGAAGTTGGTACTATCATCATCACCATTAAAGGATGTGATTACTGAAGCCTAGACAGATTTTGTGACTTAGCCTAAGGTCACACAGTTAGTAAATAACAGAGCTAAGTTTCAAACCCAGGTAGCCTGACTCCAGAGGCCATGTTCCTAATTATTACCCTGGGCTGCCTCTCATCACTCATACCAAAATCACAATAATGTGGATAAAACAAACTGAAGATAGGATGGGCATTTCCATTATTTTAAAAACATGAAAAACATCAAGATATCCAGCACACAGCTCCTTGTGTTTGAATAATTATTTGCTCAGCCACATTAGAAGAGTCATGGTTTTTGTTTTTCAAATTATTCATATAAATATGGGGAGCAACTATATTACTCATTTCAAAAATTTATTTAGGAAAATATTAAAATGTATATGAAAGTTCTTTATAAACAAGGAACATTCCTGGCCAAGGTTACATGGCTCATTGGAGTATTGTAAGCTCACACCTGTAATTCTAGAACTTTGGGAGGTTGAGGCAAAGGGGTCCCTCAAGCCCTGGAGTTGGACACCAGCCTGGGCAACACAGGGAGACCTTGTCTCTAAAAAAAAAAATAAAGAAATTAGCTGGGTGTGGTAGTGCACACCTGTAGTCCCAGCTTCTTGGAAAGCTGAAGTGGGAAGATAGCTTGAGTCCTGGAGGGAGGTCGAGGCTGCAGTAAGCCATGATCACGCCACTGCGCTCCAGCCTAGGCAACAGAGTGAAGACTTGTCTCAAAAAAAAAATAAAAATGAAAATGAAAAATAAAATGTGAAGACTCAGGTAATGGTTAGTTATTATAAGAAGAAAAATAGTAAAGTATATGATATACAATCAACATTACATAAATAGTAAATATTATTTGAAATTTGAATTTTTAACAATTACAATATGCATTTTACTGAAAAGTCAATAGGTTATATAACATAAATGGAAATACTGGAAAGATAAGAGAAGTAAAATCATCTCTTTTTGTGGAGGCCACAGAAATGTGTCCTCTTCGACTGCACCTCCACGTTCATTCAAGCCGAGTCATGCTTTACCCAGCTGCTCCAGGCAATGCCTGAGCACAACCTGAATATTGGCACTGGCATTCTTGCATGACGTAGGTCTCCTCTAAAAAACAACTTTCACTATGGAGTTTCCCATTGGCCTAGCAAAGATTTTCTCAGAACTGTGTTGAAATCTGAGGTCTGAGGCTCCTCTTACCTGATTCTTTCTTCCTTCTCTTCTTTCACAGGTGTAGACTGCCTCATGGTCTTGAAGACTCTTCTTGACTTTTCTATCTATCTCCCCTTTCATCCTTTACAGACTTCCCCTCTATGAGCTTCTTGCACATTTAAACTAATGTTAACAATTACTTATTATACCACCATTCAGAGACGACCTGCACTTTCATTTAGTGTATATCTGTGGGTGCTGGGGCCAGCTCACAATGGCTTGCAAGTGCCAATTGTGTGTATCTCTTTCCACATCTGGTAGCTTCTCAGATTTTACATTAGTAGCTTGAAATTGTCCATGGTAAGAATATTTACAAATGCATTTTTTTTTTTTCTCTCCAGGTAAGACATTGGTTAAACATTTACCAACATACCACTTGTGTAGATATTTTATTAATGTGAAATAACATATTATTTGTTAAGTTATTTATTCCAATTTTAAATGCATGGAGAATAGTTTTCCTATGTCAATAAATATTCTGCCACTAAATTATGTTTAGTGGTTTCATATTATTCCATCTTAAAAATAAAGCATATTATATTTAGCTAATTTTCTTTTTTTTTTTTTTTTTTTTTTTTTATATCCACAATGAGTTCTTAATAAATGCCCAATACAGAACAATATAAATTAAGGCAAAAAAGTACAAATTTTGTGCATTGACAGGGGATGTGGGGGGAGTATAGCATGTTTGTATGTGATCAAAACTTTTTATCAGCTTTAAATAGTCTATCATAACTATAAATTTTTAAATGTAAGCTCCAGAGTAACCAAAGAGAAAAAAATTACACCAGATATGTCAATGAAATAAAGGAATCAAAGCTTATCAGTACAGAAACTCATCAAACCATAAAGGAAACAATAAAAGAAGAAACAAAAGATCTACAAAACAACCAGAAAATAATTAACAAAATGACAGAAGTAACTTCTTGCCTGTTAATAGTATCTCTGAATATAGATGGTTTCAATTCTCCAATAAAAAGATGTAGAGTGGCTGAATGATTTTTCATACATGTCTCCCTAGACCAGACACCCAAGAGTATGTCCTTCTCTAGGGCATAAGAAAATCTAGAGTTATATTTAGGATATCATAATGTGTGGGGAAGAGTGGACCGAGCTGGCATGCTCACAATGACCAAATTATGTTGGTCATATTTTAATCCAATACATTGATCCACTATTAACTTGTAAATAAATAAAGTACTTGCTTTCTAGACACATTCCAGGAAGACCAGAGAAACTGACTTTTATCGATATGGAATAATCCACTGGCAAATTTCTTTTAGGATAGACCAAAGCTGATCTAGAACATAATCTTTACATAGCTGGATCCTTCCCATCAGACGAGAAAGAACATCTGGGGTGAAAGGCTCCGTTAGAAGAGCAACGTGGGATGGTGCTGTGCTAATTGGTAGTCCCTGCCCTACATCTTTGTAGAGGACCGAAGCCCGGAGTGGGCCATGGTCAACTTATATATTGAAGCGAAAGCCTCCTTCTAGGTGTGCATGTGCTTATTACAGATATACCATGGTGTGAAGTACCCCAGGACTACAGGAAAAAATAAGAATACATGCTGTATCCATGATCATGAGGTACACAGGCCAGAGTGCAGCTGTGGAATCACACAGCTCGGGTTCAAAGCCTGGCTGGGCCATGACCACCTGAATGATCTGAAGAATGGTCTCAGGCAAATTTGTAAAAAGAAGTGGAGATCCTGGTTGCCAGGGGCGTATGTGGTAAGAGGCAGCATCCAGTCAGGTCAGGGCACCGTGTCCTCTCCTTGAAAACCTGCGCAGTGAGGCTGGTGGCCCTCAAGGCCACAGGGGCCATGGAGAAGGTGGGCCTGGCTCCAGGCGGCACAGAGGCACTGGAGAGGTCCCGGGGGGAGCCTGGAGGGATCTGGCTGGTCCTGCGCTCTGCTTCCAGGTTCTGGCGCTGTAAACCGGGGTATAGGGCCAAGACAGGGCCACTGGGTGTCAACCAGTGCCTGGATCAGGCACCAGGCAGGAAGGACTCTGGCAGATCAGCCCCACAATGCCCACAGCCCCACAGGGGGCCCATCCAGGGCCACACACCTGCCCCCAGGAGCAGGATGTCCCTGAGGCTAGAGAGTCCAGCTGGACCGGTGGAGGGGCCTCATCCTTTGCCCTTTGACTCCTCTTGTAGGCGCCTTCACTGGGCACCTGCACACTCCCCCACACCCTGGCTCTGTCACCAGTCCCATTGTGATGTCATAAGCTCCCAGGTGCCCAGTGCGCAGCCGGCCACAGAGAAGTGGGTGACTTAGGAGTATCCTCTCCGCTTCTGACCCCTAGTTTCGTCCGCGCACAACTTGCTCAAAATGGGCAACTCACTAGGCATATTTTGTTCCTGGTTCCGCCGCAGGTTCCGGCCACGCCATCGGCAATGTGCTCCTCTAAGGGCATTGTGCCCCTGGTCCCAGCGCAGGTCCTGGCCACCCATTTGGCATCGTGGTGGTCTTGTCTGTGAGGGCTTCCCATTTGGCTGGGCTCACCCCGCGGCTCCTGCACCTGTGCCTGCCCCTGGAATCCAGGGCTATTACCGATTCCTTTTCAAACCTCAGCAACATCTTGGGCCTTCTCTTCCAGCCAGTTGGGATGGCGCCCCTATGAGGCTGCGTCGTCTTCTCCCTCGGAACAGGGGCACCCCACTGAGGGTCCCGCCTCCTGTGGTCTGGAGCCCCCCCTCAAGGAAGAAACCTGTGCTGTCGGCTCGCAACTCCATGATGTTCGGACACCCCAGCCCCGTGAGGATCCCTCCTCTCAGAGGCAAGTTTAACCTCCAACTGCCTTTATTAGATAAGCAGGTGATCCCAGCCAGGATCCCGAAGATGGAAGAAGAGCCCGAAGAACCAATGGAAGTGGATCAGGTAGAGACCCAGGAGGACA
>NW_022322712.1:0-1516 GCF_002776525.5 Piliocolobus tephrosceles | reverse complement strand
AAAGGGGCCCCTGTAGCAATGGGGAAGCAGCCTCCACCTCTAGGCCCCTGGAGACTCAGAGAAACCTCACTTCCTCCGGGTGCAGTCCCAGGCCCTTGGAGGGAAATGTCCACCTCAAGAGCGTGACAAAAAAGAACCAGAATGAGAAGGCCCAGGTGCATGCAGTGAGTTTCTACCCCAAGGGCCACGGAGTCACCAGCTCACACAGCCCTGCTGGAGGCATCCTTCCCTTTGGGAAGCCTGACCCAGCTCCAACAGTGCTCCCTGCCCCAGTTCCAACAGTGCTCCCTGCCCCAGTTCCAACAGTGCTCCCTGCTCCAGTTCCAGCAGTGCTCCCTGCCCCAGTTCCAACAGTGCTCCCTGCCCCAGTTCCGGGCTGCTCCCTGTGGCCAAAGAAGGCGGCCTTGAAGATGCTGGATAGAGACCACCTGCCCAGCTCTCCAGTGTTGCTAATGCGGGGGAAGGACATGCAGCACAAAGATCCTGCAGCTCTAGGATCAAGTAGCTCTGCTCCACCCAGAGCTGCCGGCCACGAGTCCCGCAAAAGAAAGCGGTCAGGGTCACCACTGCTGCTACAACCGACCCCTCCCCTGCAACTGAGATGGGATAGAGACGAGCTGCCCCCACCCACTAAGCTTCCCTGCCTATCTCCTGAGGCACTGTTAGACCTGGGTCAGGCTTCCCAGAGGGAAGGACGCCTCCAGCGGGGCAGCATGGGTAAGAACATGGGGGTGTTAAGTAGAACATCAAAATCCAGGAGATGAAAACCGCCGCTTGGGAGGAGAAAGAAGACATGGCAGGGCAGGCGTGGTGGCTCACGCCTATAATCCAGCACTTTGGGAGGCCGAGGCAGGTGGATCACCAGGTCAAGAGATTAAGACCTGAGGAGCTCTCTGCCTGGTCCCTGCATGCTCCCTGCATCATCTGGGAAGTGAGAAGCGCCTCTGCCCGGCTGCTCCACCATCTGGGAAGTAAGGAGTGCTTCTGCCCGGCCGCCTCACAGTCTGCGAAGTGAGGGGGGCCTCTGCCTGGCCACTGCCGGGTCTGGAAGGTGAGGAGCCTCTCTGCCTGGCACCGCCCCTCCCCCCACCTCACCGTATGGGAAGTGAGGAGCACGTCTGCCTGGCAACTGCACGGTCTGGAAAGTGAGGAGCGTCTCTGCTCTGCCGCCTCACAGTCTGGGAGGTGAGGAAGGCCTCTGCCTGGCCACCAACCCGTCTGGGAGATGAGGAGCGCCTCTGCCCAGCACCACCCCCCTACCCCACCATATGGGAAGTGAGGAGCGTCTCTGCTCAGCCGCCTCACAGTAGGGGAGGTGAGGAGCGCCTCTGCCCGGCAATCTCGCCGTCTGGGAGGCTAGGAGCGCCTCTGCCTGGCCACCCGTGTGGGAGGTGAGGAGCGCCTCTACCCAGCGCCACCCCTCCAACCCCAGTGTATGGGAAGTGAGGAGCGTCTCTGCTCGGCCACCTCACAATCTGGGAGGTGAGGAGCGCCTCTGCCTGGCCACCAACCCGTC